>NC_091094.1:17395384-17699423 GCF_024713975.1 Paralichthys olivaceus
GTCTCTCTCCACAGATAGGAAGGGGAAGAAGGTGTTGTGGTGGGTGTGAGAAGGGTGGACTGTGTGGCTGTAATAGTGCAATGGAAGTAAATAGACCAGGGGAGGTAGAGAGAACTCAGGGGACTGTCACCAATTTTCACCATGAGTCGGTGTGTTTTTGTATTAATTTTCCTTTTTGTCTGCCTTGGGACCAGGGTGAGACATCATCCACCTATAAATAGATGTGTGTCCATGTTTTCCTGTGTATATGGATCTGTACATAACCCATTGTGATGAATTGGCTCACATCGACAGCGGCAGGCCTGGGTCTTTCTACATCTTGCTGTAGGGTCCATGCTTGCTGTAGGCTGTCACTGCAAATATGCGACTGAATGATTGTTGTGTCTGCCTTTCATTATTCACCACTGCTCCTCAGCCATATCTCATGTCTCTTTCCTGAGGGGGAGGGGAGATGTGCTGTCACTGATTCTTTCTGCTGGCAAGACAACAGCTTTTTTCTGTCTGAGGATCAGTAGTTACTTTAAATGATAGAATGTTTTAAGGGGGAATCCTCCCTTTGAATGTCTTTTAGGTACCATTAGCCTGTGATCGTTGCATTGGGCGGGGTTGTAATTTCATTTTTTGGTAGGTGCACACTCCCTCAAGCTGCCTTATCATCTTCTACTCCAAGCCTTCACAGAGCTGTGCAAGAAACCAGCTCCCCCAAAATCTAAAGTGCACTGAACTGTATGTTTAATGCTTTGAAACTTTGTAGCATTGAAGTGTTAGAGAGGCTATGGAATATTAGTTGTACCCGAGGGCACTGCGTATGATGTAACTAATCAAAGTTAGAGTTAGGATACACATGACTAAATTCGGTTTTTGAAATGCTTTGTGCTAACACAAAGTATTTACCAAATACATCTTTGAAAATTGGATTATTCATATTATATTCACAGGAATTGTAAACATTACTTTATTCTTTAATTTTGGGTTTGTTAAATAAATATTTCCTGCTAGTTACTGATGCAAATGGGTTCATGGAAACTGAATACATACAGACTGAGAATAATCAAGCATTTATATTCATTTTTAAATTTTCCAGATTAAAAGCACCAGATTTATACAATGCTTTGCTTCCATTCTGGAACTTGTTGCTCAGGTTACTGATGAATCTGTGACCCTTGACCTCAACGGGATGAAGAGTAAACACATAAACACAGGCTCTGCTGACTTTGCTTTATGATAACACAGATGTAGAAGGAAGGAGGAACATTACATTTTTCCTTAGTCTGCCTACTTATTTAAGTTACCAATATTCTGAATTTACTACCCTCCAACATCTCCTGGAGAACTCCACAGGACCTACTGCTTCCAGCTGAGATTTATGTGTTGGTGGAAAGGGTAATGAATCCAATGGGAGGATGATAAACTTCTAGTTGAAACACATGATCATAAACCTTTGCCTACCCAGTGTTTTTGCAGTTCTAGAAATGCTGATGTTTATTTGAAATGAAATCTTGAGCTTGTTGTCATTAAAGACATTGGTTAGATAGTGATGTATTTCTATTGTGCAATTGATTGTTGCATGTATGGTTGGTGAACAATGTTCTACTAAAAAACTAATATAGACAACCTAAGGAATAAAAATGGTAAAAAAAAGGACAAAGGATACAGAGTACATTACCAGTAGCACACCCAACCCTTAGTTTACACAATGTGTAAAAGTGTTATCCATGCCAATACAGACTGAGGTTAAAATGTCGATCTCCAATCAGACCCCTTGATATTTGCTGTGGTTTTACTCCTCGACTCTGAAACTGTTGTCCTCTTTATTGAGATTCTCCAACATCTGCTGCCTCAACGCAACATTGATCCGAGAGATGAGACACGAAAAGAATGCGCCTAATTCACAGCTTTGAAAAAAGCTTCTGGTGTCCCATCTTTCAAGACATTTGTGGAAGTGCAAGATTGTGCCAGTGTTACTCATCAGACCTGTTTTTTTTGAAAGGCTGTAACACTATAAACAGTGTCAGCATTGCTCTCTTCATGCTGTTGTAATGACCCAGTTGCTCTGTGCCTATGATTATACTTTCGAGTTAGTTAAGCGAGTAAATCAAGCTCCAGGGGTGTTGTTACCTATATTTACTTTCCTCATATTGGTATTTCTGTTGGATGAGAGATGCTCACAGAGCAGCTGCTAGAGTGGTAAAAGACACTATAAAGCCCCATGAGACTCCTTCCCTATATCTGTCAGACTTCAACCTCAACCATCCCTACGCACGCACGCACACACACACACACACACACACACACACACACACACACACACACACACACACACACACACACACACACACACACACACACACATTCACATTCACAGGGCATGCTATATATCATTCCTGATGTACACCATCTTCTATTTACATCAACACCTAATGAACTTGGCACTTACCTAAAGTGCAGCACTAATTGTTTCACCGATAGTAAGATCCTATAAGCTAAAGGTCACAATAAGAGAGCAGGTAAAAGAGTCTATTGGTTTTTGCCTTTTAATTGCTCATCCTTTCTCAGTACACTATAATAGTCTGGTTTTACTGTTCGATTACCTCCAGAGAAGACACATGGCGATTATGAAACTTGATTGTTACAGTTGCAATTATACTATTCCCAAGATGTAGCTCTGTGAGCAATAGTAATAAAGATGTGATGCTCTTATTGATTTTAGTAGGAAATTCTGCTTGTATCTATCTTCCTATCTAAAGGAGGTAAAAGGTCATTTGCAGTATTGTGCCTTAGGGACAGAAGAGATGCATTGTCTAGGTCAAGGGCACTGAAGCAGAAACTGATGGTTGTAACCTGTGTCATCTGAGCCATTAAATGACACAATGTCACAGCTGGCTTTGCCGCTGTCCTGCACGTTTAATTGCTTGATTACATTCAAACTATATTCTTTCTGCAGCTCTGTAAAATATGTTCATGTCAAAAATAAGCAGATCTGTTCTCTAAAGTATGCTACAATCTCAAAAATGACCTGATGCAACTAGCAGAAATGACTCAGACCAGGTTTAGGTTTGTCATTCTAACTAAGCTCTATGCTGTTGGATTTCTCTAGTTCTATGCTTTCCTTCCTTGAGAAGCTGTGACCTGTTTCTGTATTGAGTCTTCAGTCCTCTGCAGTGCATGAGTATCTCAGGTTTGGAAATATTCTCTTCAAAATAATTACAATGAGATTTGCAAGTAGCATAGTAGCAAGTAGTTAAAATGAGGGTTATTTTGCTTAGTAACCATATCACTTGTTCTTCATCAACCACTTATTCTCCAACAATTTGAATGTACAATTTTTGACAGACAAAACTTCAGTACTGCAAGGTCATTAATTATTGAGAGTGATGTTGCATAACGTAGAAAGACTAAAGGTGACCTATTTTGCAGAACTATTGTGAAGGTTGGGAGGTGAGGGTCTGTAGAATATGTCAGTTTAGTAGTGTTGAGAAACCAACTGCTGCTTCCTTGGTCGGGATGATGAATCATCATGAGAATAGGTGCGGCTATGATAATTACAAATCTTTAGTCTACGCTGACGCAGCAGGAAGGAACCACTGACCTGTTAGACCTTTCAGTTGCAATGAATGTAACACTGCACCTTTGAATACATAGTCTTACTATTGTATTGAACTTTTTTTTTTATTGTAAGCTCTTTTGAACTTGCTTTTATTTAAATTTAAAATTGTGATTCAACTATTGCACTGCTGAGCTGACCGGTTTCATCTTGTCCAACACCTTTCAATTTACTGTTGACCCTGTGTCAACTGCATATGACAAATAAATCTTGAAACTTCTGCTGAAGAGCACAGTTTATTCCCAGCAGCTCCCAGACACAGACGCAGGTTAAGTTGATGCATGTTGACCCTGTGATATGTTCCCTGTATAGATGGCACCCAGTCAGAGAGCAGACGAGTAGATACAGACCAGTAAATGGCATTGGGAGCAAATAGAACATCTAGCATATTTATATTATTAATACACTCAAGATAGGATTGAGTATTGATTTTGACAGGAGAGTTAATCTATCTGCTATTTCTTTTTTCATTTCCCTGGTGGGAGGAAATATAGATGACTGGTCAGTGAAACAGTCAATTAAAAGAAATTATTCAACACATAAATAACTGGCGGGCACAGATGAAGGAAATAGCCACCTCTGGTGTTGAGAGTGCCACCTTAAGTACACCCTTTCCTTAGAGGTGAATTATAATGAATTGATTTTTTTTCTGCAACACAGTTTATTAAAATTAATAAAAAGTGGAACTGAAATAAAGAATATAGTACAGTTGGTATATTTTGGCTTAATTTCTGGATAGTGGGAGGAGGTGGAGACGCTTTATATACAGTCTATGGTACAGATATGTCCCCATCACAGGTGTCAAGTGGGAAAGGTAATAAACATCAAACAAGTTTATTGAAAGTGATATAAACTCCCAGTTTTCATAGGAGAATTGTCTACAAATAAAACAGCTGTTTAATAAGCATGTATTCAACAATGTGGCCTAAATATTGCTACTAACCTCAAGTCTATTTTCATGTGTATCAAGTCTACACTACATTTATTTTTATCACAGGGGAACACTGTGAACTGAATCTCTGACAGCATCCCCCAGAATGATGCATAAAACAGTCATACAAAATGTTGTCACTGGGATGGCCTGCTCGGCTTCTCATGCTGCGGGGATGTCAGAGTAGCTCCAATTACCTCCGGCTACAGCGACACAGCTTGAGTCGGTAGAAAAATGCCCTGTGTCATTTCCTGTGCCGAAAGCAAAAATCTGCATATATAATAGAGTGAGGTCTCATGCTGTCATGGAGTGCTGGGCAATATTCATGTTTTCATTTCTACCCCTGAGAATATGAGGCGATTTTCACATGAGCTCCACCTCTGTGACTGATTGTGTGTTAATGAGAAAAATCACTGGATGCAGTCGCCAGTTAAAATGGTAACCTTCAGTCTCTGGCATGGGGTTGTCTCCACTTACACAGATGGAATATTAACTTTATGAACAAGGCACTGTTTTAACAAGGTAAATGTGACTGTCATTAATGCACACATACACTTTGTTGGTATATGCATCATTCTCACATTCCGGTTTTTTTTCACTTATCTGTGACAGTATCCCTCAGGGACGTGTGTGTACATGTGTGTGTGAAGCGTGTGTGTGTAATTCACTATAGTATAGTGAACTGCCTTTGTCTCGATTACCTTGCTCATTATTGGAGCAGGTTCAAACAGATGGGTACTCATCTGCATAGGTAGCCCTGGGGCTGGAGCCCCTATGTGTAGCAGCCAGGTGATTCATACCACCTCCTACCATCTTATTTTGAAGAGGATTAGATTAAAACAAATCAGTCAGCCCAGATCACACTGACCCATAGGAAAATGAGTCAGGTGACTGCAGGTTGGACCATCCAACATGTTTTTTGCTCCTGCAAATAGCCTTTTTGTCGTGCAGCCATCATGGCAACAATTAAGGGACTATATGAAATCTGAGACTGTTCACACAGTGAGGAGCAGACCAGCGTGAGCATTACAACTACAGTTAAATTATATTGTGTTATATAAAGCATGTGATCTATCTATTATCATGTCCAACAAACAGTAGACAACAAAACTACATTTCATACAACTCTATTAGAGTATAAACACATTCATATGGAGTGGTTTGATTTTAATGGGTTTTGGCACTAAGCTATTTTGGTCAAATATCCAGCATTGTGTGTCACACTAAAACATTCAGCTATCACTTTACAGCCAATCATTCATGAAAGTGGCCCATGCAGCTCACCCAGGCCTCCTGCAGCTGTACTCTGATGGCCCCACTGGAGAGCTCACTTCCCTGCAATCCCTTAAGAACTATATGAAAGCATGAAGCAAAATTATGCAAGGCTAATGTCCTCTTTAGAGAAAATATGGTATAATATTTATAAACTCTTTACTTTCTACACACACCACTGGAGAGTGTAGATGTAGACACATAGATGTGCATGGTAATGCAGCTTTAATGGACTCACATGGGTATTCATATTAATATGTCAGAGACATAGTGTTATGTCAGCAAAGTGGAGACATTTTAAGGCTACATATCTCTGATATTTTCTGCTCATCTGAGGCAGTCTGCCCATCTAAGAGCATCGCTGCGTATCCAAGTTGTCCTTATTTTCATTTCAATTTTAGCTGCAGTTTGATGCAGGAGCAACATTTTGTGTCTGTATGTTTTAAAGCTGTAACCAGAAACTTCTGTAGGTTTCTGATAACTGAATGAAAAAGGTTTTTGGTTTGAATCCCAGTTTGGCTGGGCTCTTTCTGTGTAGAGTTTGCATATTCTCCTGTTGTTTGTCTCTGTATGTTGGCTCTGTCCAGATGAGCCCCTCCTTTCACCCAATGTCAGCTGGGATTGACAGCGGCCCACGTGACCCACGAAGAAAAAGTGTCATAATGGTTGGATAGATGAGGGCTCTTCAAGGTTTTGTGTGCACTAAACTCTGAAGCACACACAGAACAACAGTGTGATGAAACACTGTGATTATGTATATTCAACTTTGTCTCTTCCTTTGTCTTTTCTGTCACAGGAGAGGAAGCTATGTGCGTTCCCAATGATTGAGATCTGTGGTTCAGATGTCATCAACTACATGGTTCCACTCTCCCGCCAGACAGACTTCTTTGTTCCAGAGATGAAGGAGGAGGTCAAAACAGATGTGAAAGAAGAGGACTCTGACGAAGACAGAGGAACTGACATAACAGGTAATGTTTTGTTCAGTCTAAACACTTTTGTTACTGTTGAGCCCATCAACAAGAAAATAATAGCATCAACTGCCATAAGGCTGTGTTTAAGAACATAGTTCAAGATGATAAAAGAAATATATTTTTCACTGAAAATTGAAGCTTAGAAAAAACTGATTTACAACATGGTAGTTGGTTTTTGTGTTATTTTGTTTAGTCATCTAATTGCAGTGTAATGAGGCATGGTGATAGAAACAGTTTTCTGCTTTGCTGGAACTCCAGCTTGTGTCAGCTACACACAAACCAAGAGGAAATATGTGGCAGGTTTTATATAGTTCAGGCGCTGCACTGACTCCCCTCCTGCACCTGATCACTGAGGACATAGGATATACAAGACTCTGATTGTTCTGTCACTGCAAGCATGTGTCTTCAAGCGCAATGCCCTCTTGCTGCAATTACTCTTTCAAACTTGCTGCACCTGTAGGTTGAGGCCCCTGGAAATATTGACTATGTCATTGTACAAATCACCAGAGAAAGTAAATGGCTCTGGGTTGATGGGACAGAGTGGGTGCAAGTGGGTTGATTTACATCAGATGCTGTCTTCCTCAAGCTTAGATCACAAGACATCTCTTGTAAACACAGCTTGGGTGTAGAGGACGTATCAGGAAGAGCATCTGACTTGAGCTGTGCATGTTAACAGCTTTTGGCATGTTTAGATTGCAGTCACCATCCAAGCAGAGTGGTGCCACCTATGACAGGTAAAGGCCATTCTCCAGGGAGATGCAGCATGATTGTCTGATGTAGATCCTCTGGCATTCTGCTGAACTGAGAGTCAAGGCTATTTGCAACTTTAAATTAGTTTGTCAGCATCAGCAGACCGAGACGAAGTTTAGATAAATTGCTTGCCTTTTCGCGAATGAGAAAGTCAGTAACTGGGAAACATTTCAGTAGTGTAATTCAGATGAAATTAAGCTGATCGTACATTGTGGGGATACTCGGCCCACTCTGGGTAAAGATGGGAGGAGAGAATGGTGTTTCGCTGTCCTTTTATTTGTTTACAAGCTTTTCCAGGCGAACACGTACAATTCATGTATTGAGCCTTTTCAGACGAACACACACACACACTTGGGTCTCTGGACCCACACACGTCACACACGTCCTGGCGGCTGCTCCGGCTTCAGGAACCCAACCCACTGCAAGAGCACCAGAACCAGGTTACCAGCATGCTGTTATTGGCTGACTGATTACCTAGTTCTGTACAGCTGTCCGATCACCGGCTGAGCCACTCCTCCCTGTCGTCCAGCAGCTGGCGCCCTAACCACACCCCGCCGCCACATACATATTTTATAATCACAAGAGGGTAAAGTCTTTTTGTCATTTACTCTTTCTCTCTCTCACACACACACACACACACACACACACACACACACACAGTGCTCACATATTTTTCCAAATCCTTTGTTTATTTAATTATTTTCTTTAGAAAACCATCACTGCCCTCCCAGAAAATCCAAAAAATAACAAAACATTTTCTTCACTTGTCATTATAACTCCAGAGAGAGATTTCTAAGTCAGTGTTTTGCTCCATTGCCACATTGTTTAGCTGTATAGCGGCATTTGCTGTGGCATTTGCTCCTGCTATCATCCATAGTTTCAGCTGTAGTTGTGAGTTGCATATCCTCAAGTGGCATGTAATGCAGTTCTCTCTCTCTCTCAAGAGAACTTGTCTTCTACTATTTAATCTGTGTACCTGTCACTTGGAATCTGTTGGGTGTGAGAGCAACATTTGTGCATGTCCATCCCTGCTACCACCATAGATTTAAGGAACCCTTTCCTGGTGGGTAACGTTATTGACACATAGCGCATCCTTCCACCATGTTTCTTGGTAATCTGTCCAGTAGTTTTGGTGTTATCCTGCTAAATAAATGGAAGTGAAAACTAACTTGAAGTGAAAACCTAACATCCTTGGCAGAGGTAATAAGATAAGCGTATTCCCATTCTTTACTGCAATATTCAAAATGTTATTATATAATTATATAAATTGAATCTGAGTCCGTCACATTGAATGAAATAGTTGTTGAAACTGAAGAGTGTGAGTCTTTGGCACAACAAGGCAGATGACTGGCTACAAAAACACTGCACTTAAGTTTTAGGAGCCATTTAAAGTTGTGTGTGATTCTGCTTATGCTGCTTTTAAAACACTCAACACCCAGAGTCACCTTATTGTTCACAAGAGCCGAGAAGAAACTTTAGTGATTGAAACACAAATGAAGTTTCAGTGATTTTTTTTTTTATTGTAAGTGTTGCTTTTATCAGACTACAGACCTCTTTATTTATTCTGCTTTGTCACAACTATTTGTGTAAACTATTTGTGTAAAGGTCGAAGAAATAGTTGAGGTGTGCATTAAAGTGTCCAACATATGGGCTCTCAGCACAGTCAGTATAAAGACTATCAGGCAAATATATTCCTTTGTGTGCAGTTTTGCTCAGTAATGCATCTGTTTTTGAATTATTGTTGGGCTATTTCATGGATTTCAGTGCTCAGGAACCTCTATCAGGGAGTAGACTCTCAAAAACCATGTGTGTATATGTTCTCAGCCTCACAGATAAGCTCTCTTAATTAGAGATAGATCAATCAGTGGAGCCTAGTGTTGTCTGACAATAGTAAACTATTTGTGGAAATCCCTCCCCGGCACCAGGAGATTGCCTTCCACTTTTCAAGTCAAGTTTATTTATAAAGGACCTTTAAAATAACCAGAGTTGACGAAAGTGCGGTACAATAAAGTGTCCGTTAGCAGTCTAGCAGCAGCAGCAGCCTGTTCCAGCCGCTAATGAGACAGGGATGACTGGCTAATGCCCAAATAGAGAGCATTTCAGGAACCCAGCCATGAGGAAATTAAGGCATTTGAGACGATCTTCAGATCATTAAAGAGAGAAGAAGGGTCTGAGTTGAGCCATAATTCTTTGCTGGTAATAACAACATTTCACAGCAGGTGGTAATATATTTATCAAATTTCAATGCTGGGTCACAGATGAAGCCAAGATTTTTGGACTCGAAATGGAGGTAAGACGCCAGGGGCCCTAAATGAATCACTGAAACACGACCACATCGGTGTTGCTATCATTTATCTGTAGACTGTTAAATTATATCCAATATTTCCTTATCCTGGAGACTAAAGTCAGTTGTTAGAATTATCACCATGGTGATGGAGGGAGGTATAGCTGATAGGAGGTATTGTGCTTTTGGAAGAGGGGATGAGGTTTTTTCCAGATTTGACAGCATCTGTTAATAAGGAGTTATTCAAATTCTGCATCCTAAAAATGTATGATCTGACACCAAGATCATCTTTATCAGAGTAGACTACGCAACCTAATTTAAATACATTCTTCATGCTAATCATGGCCTCCATCTTAAAAGAAACCCAACAGCCATCTGGATGTATATTATAAAAACGATCTGAAATAGTGGTCTATGGCAGAAATTTTGAAAAATGGAGTATCATAAGCACAAGGTGGACCAGCAGATCTGATATTCTATATATTGATAGTTTTATTTAAGACAAAGTTTAAAACTGCCTCACAAGAGACTGTGGCTGGCAGAGGGCCAGTGGCACAGGGTTGAACACTGTATTAAGTACTTTGGGAGAGTGGGAATATCACTGATGATGTTGGCAAAGTGTTTTCCCCACATTGTTTAATGGATTGTTGATAGTTAATAAGGCAGCTTCTCATGAGATTTGGCTTCACTTGGAGAGCTGTAATGTCATCTGTCTTTACATTCAGTCTCTGTATGAAACATGGTAAGACAGTTTATGCACAGATGATCTGAGATCCCCTTGGTCTTGGTCAGAACGTTCTACATTACCAAATAATTCAGTAGCATGAGAGGTCAACACGGAAATTATAATCGCCAGAAATTAAAATCTTTACGTCACGATTCACAACAACTGAAGGTAAAAAGGTTAAACACTATTGACCGTAAACCGTGACTGTGCTTGAACATTTGTCCCACTTCCGCCACCACAGCAGAGCGAGGCAGTAAACACTCAAACAAACTGAAAACACTTTTATGATAATCTGGTGATCACAGCAGCCACTGTATGTGCTGCGAAAAGCTTGTTAATCCTTTGAGGGCACAAACCAGCCTCAGTATAAAGCAGGCCATTTTTATACCATTTATACCAATGATAAGTCCTCACGTCATCACTGTAAGCCACAGGGACTGATTAGAGTCAGCTAAGGTACAGGACAACCCTACAAAACATGGTCATTGAGAAACAAATTTAATGTTGTTTATTCTACACAACCGTTGATTGCACATCGGTATGTAATTAGGCTCCTTTATGTTGTGAGACAATAGTGGAAGAAGGTATCCGTCATTATTAAAATTGGCTTTGTCTCAATGTTTAATGTGATACAAGTCCTAACATAATTGACTAAGATGAGACGTTCAAGTATTGCGACAAAGGTTTTACACTTGTGTAGAAAAGTTGGCACATCAATAAATGTTAAGTATGAAAACTGCTACAGAAACAGTTGTAGCAAGTAGGCTATGCATTCATAAAGCATATTACTTATGCTCAATGTTATATATAGATACTTATACAGAAATGGACAGAGCCTTCTGTCTGTACTCTGCGTTTATTCTGTCTATATTATTGCTCGTCTCCTGAAAGCATCCAGATACAGACAAAACAGATGAAACGGAGCAGCACAACTAGAAATGGTGGGGGGGCAGTGTTATCAACAGTTTAGGCCAGATGAACATGGGACACGATGAAGGAATGTCAACGATGGCAGAGACTTTATGAGTTTACAAGAAAATACAGGAGTGATGTTTGCACACTTTTCTGAAGAGTTGAATTATCACAACTCCATGGTCGACACTTTTGGTGTTGTCAGAGACTCTTTATCTCTTCATACACAACAGTGGCATCAATAATAAGGCTTGAGTTTCCACTCCACTGCTCAAGGACAGTGTCACACACTGAAATGAAATGAGACTGAATCCTTCCTCAACCTAATGCATGAAACAAACACATTTCTATCACTTTCTGCACATTATTTTTGATTGATTGAGTTTTGGCACGAGCTCCTTTTAATCCACCTAAGATGATTTCCATCACCTTGTGCTGCTTGTGCACTCAGCTGGAGCAATAGCAATATTAAACAGTAGTGGATGTAGCTTACATTCACATTTTGTTTCAAACACACTTAGCCTGTGTATGTGATTGCTATGTTTTCATTTTGTATTTTACACACTGTTGTCATTCTGCTCATTGTAGCAATATAACAAGTATCAGAGTTAGGACTTTTCATTTAAGACAACAATGCGTTACATTTTAGGGGAACGTTTACTGAATGCTGCTTTCCCTCACTCTATGCATTTCCTGTCACACCTTTCTCACCATCCACTCACAGTCTGATTCTGCAAACTCTCAGTGCCTCAGCCCTGTCTGTTTAATTGCCTTCTTAAAACCCAATCTTCTTTTTTAAATAGTTTGAAAAGCAAGACCTTGATTCTCTGCTAATAATCCCAATGGGCCCAATTTAGTAACTAATTTAGGCAAATGTTATCTAAAAGACTTTCAGAGGCGCAGCTGGCTTCCACCAGGGTACCAATTTCAGGACTGGCTTGCAGTTGTAGAGGGTTTGAAAGTTGTCCAGCGTGTTGAAGCTGATCCTTGGGGGAGCTGTCCACCCAATTACCCTAAATAGACCCATTATTTCCTGCAAAATATGACTTGTTTGTAAAACAAGTCCCTTTGGAAAGGTCCTTTTCTTGCAGCATGC
The DNA here is from genome assembly GCF_024713975.1 of Paralichthys olivaceus. Taxonomy (NCBI): domain Eukaryota; kingdom Metazoa; phylum Chordata; class Actinopteri; order Pleuronectiformes; family Paralichthyidae; genus Paralichthys; species Paralichthys olivaceus. The sequence continues at coordinate 17,407,932 of NC_091094.1, forward strand.
ACATGAATTATAAATCATAATCTCCATCGATATACATTTTCACATTCACATTGGACCTTTTCCAATGAAGTCTGTTCCCCACAGTTCTGTTTGGACCTGTTTGCTAATCAACAGGCCCCAAAATACATCATATAAATAACCTTAATGGACTTCCATGTATTACATTCTTTGCTGCAAACAGGATTAGATCTGTTGGATGTGATAATTAGATTGCTGAGTTGTACTGAGCTTGGAATGAATGAAAAGAAACCCTGACCTTAGTCATGAGCTCTGAGACTCCGTGTTTATTGTATTTGGGTCCCTGATGACACATTTAGTGCAAACACACTTGAGATGAGATTTATTTGGAGTGTGAAAGCAGCAGGAGAATGGATTGGACAATAATGTTTCAGTGTCCTGTGGGGTAGTCAAGTCGAGTCAAGTCAGATTTTATTTGTGGAAGACATATTTTTTATCAAGGCCATTCGTTCCTTAGCAAAATAAGATATATTATCTCGTAATAAAAATGAATAGCTTCAGCGTATAACATGAAAACAGGACAGAAAATTCTAAAAATACAATAAACAGTAATGGACTAACCCTGTTTTATAGAATTAAAGAGTGTTGGGTTTAGAGTTGTCTGTTGGGTTTTGTCAGAATCATTTATTTCAACTTGATCACGTCTTCAACAGTTTTTGAAATACATGGTTGAAAAACAAAAGATATTTTATAGTTGTGGCTTTTTACTTAATTTTTCTCACAACTTCTTTTCTTCCTCCTAATTCTCCTCTGTGAGTTCAACTGTGAAAAGCTATCTGAGAATCAAGCTGTGTAGGTGGGAGGTGTGATCTGCCTCTTTTTTTTACTTTAACTTAAAAATGAAATGTTCTCTGTTCTTCGTCTCTAGTTGATTTAGATCTTTTGACCCACCTGTCACACAGTGCTTTTGATTTTATTAACTATTTGTTTGATTGTTGAATAGGTCTGGACAATATGGCCAAAAAAAAAAAAAAAAAAAAATATATATATATATATATATATATATTTATATATATATATATTAACACTTGATAAATAACATAACATATAACACATCTGAGGTAGATCAACAATTTGTTAAACCCCCTCACTGTGCATTACGTATTATACTGATGTATGATGGACTTTTGTTATATTGCTAGTGATGAAAATGATCAGCTTTCTGTAAATGTTTCATACTTTCCCTGCAAATACTATTCCACATCATATCTGTGCACATTACAACATTATCTTCTGCACGGCTAAAGCACAAACACCTAAGAATATCAGTAGTCGGGGATAATGAATGGCTGCTGGGTCACAGAGAATCATAGATCAAAGGCCAATTAGAATCAGGTTTAGTCTGAAAGCATTAGCAAGCTGATGATGTGGGTGTAGGGATCTCCACCAATTACACTAATGGACATTTCTCGTGATGATTTCAGATATGTATTATGTGAACATTCCCTTCCTCCAAAATATAGTCACGCTGCACCAAGCCACAATACAGGATATAATTAGATGCAAGTGATGTGACCGACATGTTGGTCCTTGGTCTGTGACTTCATTTATAAGATCTTTAATCTTTTCTAATCTGGCTCAGCTTTAATAACCTGCTTCAAGCCCAAGGAAGTGGTGTAGAGTCATTGTGATAAAGTATTAATTCAAAAATATTCAAAACAGATCCAGTGAGTTTTAAGTGAGGGAGAGCATGCTGGTCAATAGGCCCACCACTTTGGTTACATAGACAGTCAAAGGATGGATCCTGATGACCTTATTGATCCCCTAGCTTTTCTTTTTCACTTTCCTGAGAATGATTCAAATATCTACTTGATGGATCAGTACAGAGTTTTACAGACATTTATGGTTCCCAGAGGATGGATCCTTATGATCATGTTATGCTGCATGGGATGGACATTTACAGTTTGAAGTAAAATATCTTTTCACTTGTCATGCAAATCGATCTGTTGATGTCCCCAGAGGATGATTCGTAATAATTTGCTGATGGCTAAAACCGTCAAATTTTCACTTTGTCCAATTCTGTGCTTTATACTTTATATTTTACAAAACTAATGACATTCTCATCAGCCCAAGTCAAATGTTAGCATGCTAACACGCTAATTAAGATGATGAATTTAAGATCAGCATGGTAGCATCATCATAGTGAGCATGTGCGGATGCTGATGATAGCATTTCTGTCAAAGCATGGCTGGGCATTAGCAGGCTGCAGCACAGAGCCGCTAGCATGGCTGTAGGCTCCAGTTACCTTCACACAGAAAACACTTGGTGATAGATCTCTCCGCTGTGTAAAATAAATATCATGTTTCTCCTTGAATTTCTCCTCAGATGTTTCTTGTGGTCTCTGGCTGCTTCACAAGTATCCATGAGTGGAAACGCTGCACCTATCTCAGTTTGCCCAAACGTGGCTTAAATTTGATATATTTTCATTTTTAGTAAGTCTGAACCAGTGATCTATGTGCATTTAGGGGTTGCATTTACTATTGTATTCAAACTCTGGAAGTAGTTTAGCAGTGGTTGCTTTACACTCCCAACAAATGATCTCATAGAAAACAAGGCTGCAGACAGCTTTATTTTACTGTAACTCAGTCATTCTCCACTGTCATCATTTATTTTTAATAGACAGGTTTTGCACAAGAATTTGTCACAGAGCTCATTTTACCTGTGTCTTTTTCCTGTTTTGCTCCAGGAGCGGATTCCCACAGTGACGTGAGCTCAGTGAGTGGCGGCGTACCCTGGGACAGCAGAGAGACATCCTTGGCTGCCTCCACGGCTGCCTCCCTGGCCTCATCCTTGCCTCTGAGGGACGTAATGGATGCAAATGAAGACATTAAGAACAGGGACCACAGCGACAGAGACTCGAACGAGTCTTTGGGCAGCGGCTCGTCCTTTGAAGAGCTCGACATGGATCAGGAGGAGCAGCAGCAGCAGGAGGAGGAGGGAGGAGAGAGGGAGGAGAAGGAAGACGGGGAGGAGAGGGAGCTCCCTGAGAGTGAAGCGGGAGCTCGAGAAGCAGTTGAACTGGTGGCTGAAAAGAAGGAGTCCTTGGGGGACGGAGAGCAGTAGGGAGGATGCTGCAGAGATAAGGGCGGAGGCCGTGTAACACTGGCAAGCCAGAGAAGTTCCTCAGTTATTGCTGGTTTATCTGTCATTTAATCTTGTTGGTGGATCTAAAGCTATTCATGCCATGACCAACATGCCATCTTTCTACGCCATCTAATTGTCTCTTTGAAGCCTGTAGGTTTTGTTAAACTATAATCATTTTTTTAAAGAAATTATTCATGATCTTATATTTAAACAGTCAGAATAGAACAGCGGACACCTTGAGTCAAACTAAATGTCTCTGCAGCAAATGAGGGCCAAGTATTGTTTAATTCTATATTTAATTTTGTTATTTTGACACTTAAGTTAAACATCCACATTGAAGTTAAGACATTGGATCATGATGCAGCTTGTGTGACGTGGATATTTTCCCCCACTGTCATGTCTTGAGGAAATTTATGTCACGTGTTTGTGTGCATTTCCTGACTTCGGTGTCTTGATAAATAGTATTGACTTGGTTGAAAATGTGCAGGAGTCTTGAAATCTTGATGGACCCATATCATTGTGTGACTTTTCTTTCTATTTTTGTGGAAAGTTTGGAAACTGTCAATCACACAGGGGGAATTCTGGAGTAAAACTTTTGTCGACACCAGTAAAGTAAAACCAACGAATCCTCCAGAAGACTCCAAGTCATCAGGACCAGGGTTTATATTAAACAAAAAAAATATGAAAGTGTTTTCCCCTTGAATACTGTACAGAACATTTTATCATCACCCTGCACTCAGATAATGGCTTTAGTTTTTCTCATGGTAATTTCCCCTTCTGTTGTTGGTTTGTTGAACCACCTCAGTTCTGTTCACTCACTTCCAGAGACTAGCTGTGATATGTTTGTAGACTGAAAAAGTTGGTGCTGTGAGACATTAGAAATAATGTACAGCACATGGCCATGGTTGTGTCTTTCTGTCTGTAATAAAAAACTTCAAATCAGATGTGCATAAATGTTTTTGCACATACAAAAAATCTGTAATCTGAATTTTTCTACAGGTATGTAAACTTAAAACCCTCTGAGAACCCTTCTTATCCATCTTTGCTTGTCTGTCTCCCAACAGACACAGAGCAGCATAACAACGTGTGGGTGGCAGTGGAACACATTTTTGTACTGAAGATATAAATGAGGAAGTAAGCACCTATTAACTCATTAAGCCGTCTCTTAAATTTGAACCACTTTCAGGGTGTCACACTGTTATGACTTCCAGTGCCACTGCCTACTTGGAAAAGCTGCAGACATTGAATTCAAATACTGACAAAAAAAGAAATGCTATACTTTCTAATTGTGTTTTAAGATGTTTCTAAAGGAGCTATTTCCCCTGGCACATGTGAAATGATTTGTTGAAGTGTGGATTCTTTTGGCAAGCACACACACTCTTAAAATATAATAACAAAATGTTACTGTTTCCAAATTATGTCAAATTAGCATGAGCTGCATCGATCCGACCAGCGCTTGATTGAGCAATTTGGCATTTTTGTTACAATAAACATAACCCGCTGTGTTTGGAGAAGAGGAAGAGCAGGCTTCAACAGATGAATGATTTTTGATGGACACACGTGTTCTTTAGCCAGCGATCCCCAATGCGCATCATGACCTATAAGGACAAATGTTTTTCCTTCAAATCCGACACTGAAGGCACAGTAATTTTACTGGTTCATACACCAGCAGGGAGAGAAGATATCCTTCTTGCTCCTGGGCAGGTTGATATAATGGTGAGTATTATCTTTCCTCAGTAAAGTGTTATGTGTTTATGAGTGAACACCAATGTAGCAACTTCAGGGAATAAACTGAACAGCCGCTGAGAGGATTAGTTAGTTAAAGGATGAGTTAGTTTGTCGAACAAGCCAACAAAAAGATTTGCTGAGATCTGGATCTTGTCAAAATGATGATTCTATTGATTGAAAAATAGATCAACAAAGATCAACGGAGTGCGGTCAAGAACAATGTGGTAACTCACTCACCCTCTCTCCCCACAAACTCATCAGAATGAGGAATTATATCAAAAACAGTCACAAATATCAAAAACAGACCATAAGAATCTAATAATACTACAAAAATTAATTCATGGCTCCCACAACGAATATTTTTTAACATATTGTTACTTACTGCAACATCAGTATCTTCCTCAAAACGAGAGATTTTTCTGGCAATTGTGGAGAGTTCCAATGTGCAGAAAAGAACGTGATCTGTGAAGGCAGCAGATATCAGTGGGTCACAAATTAAAGAAAGGACACCAATAACTGACTGGAGAAACACATAGGGGGCACAAGGGATCACTGCATGGGTTGAGGAAATGAAAATGATGTGAATTATATGATTTGCTCGAGGTCATCACTGTTGAGGGGGGATTTGGATCATGTGCTGACATACTTCTCACTCCAAATGAGCCAATGTATTTTGGAAGAAAGGTGATCCTCCTCTAAGAGTTAATAGACTTGTAGATTCTTTGCTAAGGACCATTGAAGCTTAGTGGCCTTATTAGGACGTTGGTTATTCCCTCAATTTGTTCCCCCTCTGCACATTGTTTTGTTCTTTTATGTATGCACCACAGAAATGAAGCAACACCATGTCCATCTAGAAGAACCACACATCTCGCCACATAACATAGGGACATGAGATAAATTACATACTTCCATTGCTTAAATCTTAAGCATATTCCACCCAAAGGACCGTTGGTGACATTTGTTGTCTGATTAGACTTGATGAGATCAGTAGCCACGCTGCCCACAGAGGTGTCATCAGTCTGCAGGGACAGATGCCCTCACCACATGTCTGTTGCACGTTCACTTTTAATCTTGGCACGCTGACCTTTGTCCAGAGGCAAAAAAAATGGGAATCAGTCTGGAAGAGACTGCGATGACACACTGGGTCAGCCACTGATTTAATGAATTGTGAGACCCACCGGGGTGTCATGCAGCTATGAGGGCGCGGAGATTATTGCCTTCCCATGACGTTAATTATTAATCTCATTACATTGCACGTGGAGAGAGAAATGAGGGGTGGCTGGAGGGTGTCTCAACATACAAATTTAGATGCCGACCGTTGCGTGCTTTAAGCAGGGAGCGAGAGAGAGAGAAAGAGAGAGAGAGAGAGAGAAAGGGGTTGCATCCCTCTCAGAGCGCGCGTGCCCCTGTGCGCATCACTGTGCCATCTGGGACTGACCTCTCCCCATGTCACAACTTGTTTTTGCGGCTCCCACATAAAACATTTCCACCGTCCGCTGCAGATGAGCAGTCTCAAAGAATCCTTATTTAAACACCCCACACAGCAGCTTTAACAAACAGGGGGCGACTCTTCTGATATTCTCATCCAACCCAACAGCTTTCAACCGGAGACCACACCGCCTGTTCACGTTATATGTGCTCTGAATTACATAATGGTGATTCCGTTCAGACAGAGTCTCTGGGACTCCTCTTGCGCGGAGCAACTGCGCCTTTGTCCAGGTGTCTGAACCTTCGGAGAGTTCAAGCTCCCCTAGGTCGGTGCGCCTATCCGCAGCCGGCGCTTTTATCAGCTGGTATGTTTGAATATACTGTTGCCACAATGAAGATTCTGCAAAACCTCGAGTAACAGGTAGATTTGAAATTGTGTCTAATCGAATTATTTCAAATTTTACTAATCATTTCTACAATCTGGCATATCCCATTTCTTATAAATTGGTAGTAAAATGTCTAGTATCATCTCTTGATGCTCTGGAAAGTGCTTTTACACCAAGACATTTTTTTTCTGTTTGTTTCGTTTGTGTGACTTTTGAAAACCTCCAGCATCCAGCGGCTGGTCGCGTGCTCGTTTTTTTTTTACGCAGCACCAAGGACAGCTCCTGGCGCGCGGCTCCTTCTCCCGCACGCTTCACGCATGGTTCAAACTTCAGGCATCACTCGCCTCCTCCGTTCATCCAGCTCCGGTGCACTCCACAACCCGCTCCGAGTTTAAGGCTTAAAGAAACCACACCATCGACACTGGTGAGAAGGATGCTGCTGCTGCGCTGGGTGTATACTCTCCTCTCATCGCACGGCAGCGCTGGAAACCAACTCACCCCGCACAGGTAAGGGATCCTGTTCTATTGGGTTTTTTTTTGACTCGACTGATTTGTGCGTTGAATGTCCTGGGTGTGAACTTATTGAGAAGCTGAATGGAGTGAGTCTGTGCAGGGTTGAATCTGATGAGCGGACCTCACCTTTTCTAAATTGTGTTGACAAAATCAGTTTGTGCGTAATTGTGCCAAATATTTCTTCGTATTTTCTCTATATTGGAAGCGGTTTACCATACAGATATCACATTTTGCCTGTTTAATATTTACCACTATCCTCTGGCCATAGCCATGTCTACACTTGCTGCTTCCACATGTGCGAGCCTGCTGAAAACTACTAAACAGGCGCGGCTGTACGGGCTGCAATCCAAACAGCCATGTCTCCAATCTCTCTGATTTGGGTAATCACTTTGCGCAAGAAAAAAAAAAAGTGCGAAACGCTGCCGAGAAAAGTCGAAATTTCAAAGAGTCGAGAATTAGTTTGTGTGCCACAGGGTGTTGGAGAGAAGATGTGTTACGCACAAGCACGGTCCATTAAAACACAGAAGGCATTTTTTCTTCATAGTTTTATTCTCCTACCTCGTGAAAACGCATCTATGCTCACTGCCACTATAAACAAATAGAAATATAATAATCAGAGTGCAGATCAACATCGCACTTGTGTAAATCAGCGTGGAAACAGTGAGGTGGGCTGTTGTGTGCATGTGTGACGGACTCTGTGTTATTCTCCCATTATCAGATCATCTGGAGTTCAAAATAAATGTTTAAACACTGTTGGAATATGAATGAACACCCCAAGGTGCAAAATATTTAGAGCCTGCTTCGCCAATACTGAACAAAGTCATTACGGGCAGTAAAACATGGTCTGTGGATGCTTCCTCTGGTCCCAGGGGCATCAGTGCTGCATGTTCAGCAGATAAAAACAATATAATCCCTCTAAGTGCAACCCCTTCAGTCCACACAGTGAGTCATGAGCTATACACACCTTCATTTTATTATTTATACATCTGACAATAACTGTTTTGCTGATAATTAGTATTTTTGAATTAGAATAAAAGCCTCCTCCAGTAAAGGATGCAGAATAATGTGAGACCAGCATTCACAGCTCAAGATGTTGATGACTGTAAATTATTCAGGTGATGGCCGACTGAAGAATAGAACATACACTCCACTGCCATCCTCCGAATCCAGTAATAAAAAGTATGGCAGGAGGAGGTGAGGCTGTCTGACCGGTGGTTCCTGCACTGCTCAGTCCCACATCCTCACCTGTTACTTTAACTTGAGGAGACACACAGTGTTACACGAGGACACGAGGAGCGCTGTTAATTACAGCGAGTGCGATGCCGGGTAGCAGCAATTAAGAGTTTGGGAACAAAGCAGAAATAACTAATTATCTGCAAAGAGGAACTGAAACTGCAAATCTCCCTCTTAACTACTTGTAAAAGCTTCAGCCGGGTGTCTCTATAGTACAAGCAACTTGTGTGTTGGTATCAGTTTTCTTATAGCTGCAACAGTGATGAACCAATAAAGTGTGTATACCTCCACCAAGGCCCAACATCTGCCCCCTGATCTGGATCAGCACCAAGTTAAATTGTTTTTTCCCATTTAAAGTTCCATCATAATCCATCCAGTAGTTTTTGTGTAATCTTGCTTACAACAAACATACAAACGGACAGGGGTGAAAAGATAACTCCCTCCTGAGCCCGGTGGTTTAGGGGTAGAGAGGTCGGTGGTGCAGTCATCCCTTCCGTGTGCCGAAGTGTCCTTGGGCACCCGGTTTGCCCCTCATGGCTGGACTGGCAGTGTGAGAGTAATGTGTGATCGAGGAAGTGTTGCACACAGATGCACTGTATATGGGTGTATGGTAAAACTGTAGTTTTAAGTCATCAAGACTAGAAAAGTACTACATAAATACAGACCATCCCTTGTGCAGTCGTTCTAAGTAACCAATAGGGCCAATAATTGTCTGTCTAGTTGATCATTAAACTTTACAGAGCATGACTAAACTTTAAGTCAAGAGACATCTGCTTTAGCTCCATCATCACTCAGGCGTCTGACAATATGCTCCGGTTGTATCAGCTGCCAGATACCAAAGATTAAATTGCTGTATGATGAATCCCTGCAGTCCCATCAAAAGGACAGTTTAATAGCTTAGTCTTCCTCCACGCACGCACGCACACACACACAGACACACACAGACACACACACACACACACACACACACACACACACACACACACACACACACACACACACACTCACACACACACACACACACACACACACACAGGTACGAGTGAGATACATGAGTTGGATGTCTGTCAGTGTCGTCTATAAAGTCTGATCTATACCGTACACCTGATTCCTATAACATCTGTTAAATGAAATATTTAATGGCCCTCTGCACAAATGCAAATGTGGGTATTTATGTGCTGATTTTCATTCTGTAAGTCGATGCCAGTTTATTGTGTGCTTCTTATATACGTAGCAAGGCATGGAAGATAACTAATTAATTTCAGGGGCAAAGTTTCAGACAGAATGAATGGAAACGCTTTCGCTGTGTGTGTTTCAAGGCAGTGCAGTAGTTACACTGTGTAGAAACTGGATTTCAACCAAAATAAACACTTTCAATGGGTCTGCAGTCAGCCCAGCATTCAGTGACACTGATCTTGATAAAATCATGGTGAAGTAACAATGGATTTCTAAAATCAGTCTTACTCCACAGAAAGTAAAGTTCATGTGACTCTCAGAGTAGAGCTAACTGCACTGACTGTACATGGCTCATTCCTGTGTAACATTTGAGAGATGAGTGATAATGAACTGTTGTTGATCGTTTCTTCTTCCAGCTCTTGATGAAATAAGTTCTGACTCCAGTGATATTGAAGTGATTAGTTGTCGTTGAAGGAGGAGAATAAATAAAAAAAATATTCAAGCTCAGTATTTAGGGTAACTTGGGATATTTGGGGTGTAAAGACAAAAAGACAGATTTCTTGATGACGTATCAGAGTCAGTGGGCGAGAGAGGTCAGTGATGCTGAGCTCTCTTTACTTCTCATGATGCTGATGAACCTTAAAAAGAAATGTCTTCAAACATCGTGAGTGGCGGCAGCTGAGCAAGTGTTGGTAACAACAGGAGTTTCCAAAATTGAGTCTGAGAGACTCAGGACCCCATCATGTTGCAGTGAATCTTATGGAGCTATAGATTTAACTGCTGCAACTGATGCTAAAACTAATCCGTCATAATCACCTCAGGGTTGATTGATATATTTTTTAGTTGCATGGTTTTATCTTAAATCGAACTCTTGCTTTGTAACAATTATGGCTAAATGTGCTTTAACTAATTATATTTGATTCTTGGAAATCATTTCCTGACCCTTAATTCTTCCTCCATATCTCACGACCCTCCAAAAGGTCCAGACCCCTAGTTATGAAACTACTAGATTACAGCATTTATACTGTTCTACAGTTAGATTGTGAATATTTTGAGAATATAAATGAATTAAAGATGCAGTTTCCACACATTAATGGATTGTGACATACGTCGACTAAAATTTGAAATGAGTAAAACTAGTTCATAACATAGAAGCATAGAAATCTAATTTTGTGTATCAGTATTTTTTATATGAATTCCTGTTCTGGCAATCATCTCGTAACCCACTAGATTAATCTTGACCCCTCGTAGATGTCATGACCCAATCACTGCAATAAACCTGAACCTGAAGCTCCAGAATTTTAATAACATTCTGGTGATTTATGATCAGAGCTGTGGGGTATTTGCACTGTATTTTCCACACATCAGTTTGAGTTGTAGTGTGTAATTGCATGTATCAGACTATTAATGACAATTTACCCATGTGATTATGATGTTTAACACATAAAGCAGATCATTCCATACTTGAAAACAAGTGAAATAATTAGAAACGTTGAGTTATTAACATGTTGCATGAATTGTTGAGACTTTGAATGAAACTTTCATTTTGCAAAGGTGAAATTAAAATGAGAGAAGCTGGAGCAGCTATTTAAAATCAACCCTGACTGCACTGGAATATTTAAATGACGTTATTTAATTACAGTCATTAGTTCTGAAACAGCTCTTCTAATGATTTCCAGAAAAACATGGTGTTTCAGGCCACTCTCTTCTCGCGGTGCAATTCTGTGACGATGAATAATGCAAATGTACAATAAAAAACAAAAGCACCATACGTCCATCACAGCGTTCGAGTCAATGGAAGGCCTGGCAGTAATGATCTCTGAGAGACAAAGAGAGAGGATGAATGTTTGATGAGGAAGGCAGGATGGGACTCCTGGGAGGAGAAGGGACTGCTGAACACATGCGAGGGATTCCCTGCTTTCCAGGTGGAGAGAGAGGAGGAGGTAGATGAGGGGGAGGTGCAGCAGAGACAGAAAGATGGAGCAAGCTGTTTGTAAAACAGAGGCCTATAAGCATATATGCTGTAATGAGGGTGACTGTATGATCATCAGGAGGATATGAGCTTCCTTCCACTTCCCTCTCTTAAATGAAGCTTGTGTGAAAAGAGTCCGAGCGATGCAGTGAGCCTCTGAGTTGACTGATGTCTTCTTCCTAATTGCTGTAGCTGCTTCACAGAAACTCAAACTTCAAGGACCCCATCACTCTCTAATTCCTAATTGTATGAATGACCTTATCAGAAAAGGTCAGCTGCTGTGTTTTTGGGAGACATTTGATTGTTTTACTGATGTAAAATCAGGGTTATCATTGATCCAGTCTGCCTTCTTGGATTAACTGGACTGAATTCCAATACACTGTTGTGTTTGTGTGCTGCTCAGAGACCACCCAATGAGGATTTCCCGTAAATACCTTGCCCTTAACCTCTTGCTTCTGTAGGTTCTTTTTTTTTTTAAAGGGCAGTACGGTGATGCAGTGGTTTGCACTGTCACCTCGCAGCAAGAAGGTTCTTGTTTTGAATCCCAGTCAGGCCGGGACCCTTCTGTGCAGAGTTTGCATGTTCTCCTCGTGTCTGTGTGGGTTTTCTCTGGGTTCAGTTCCACCCACAGTCCAAAGACATGCAGATTGGGGTTGGGTCAATTTCCCAAAGGTGGAAATGCGATTATCTCTGTATGTTGGCCCTGTCATACGCTGGCAACCCGTCCGGGGTGTACCCCACCGCTCGCCCAGTGTCAGCTGGGATTTGCTCCAGACCCCCTGCGACTCAGTTGCATAAATAAAGAATAAATGTATGTCTATTTGTATGAAATGTAACAGTGAGGCTGAATAATCTCGATGTGCGCTTGTTTTAAGGAGACATAAAACTGTTAGAATGAGTCTTTATGGGTAATTCCACAGGGGTTTCCACAAAATGAATCTTTTTAAAATGCTCCCGTGAAGATGCACATTATGTAAACAACTCTGCAAACCTACGTAGAAAAGGGTGTTATTTGGAAACTGTGGGTTAGAAGACTAACACCTCCCGAGTCTCAACAACACATTATATTGAATGTGCTGATTGGTTAATCCAAATAGAGTTGGGAGGCAGTTTAAAAACCAAACGTCTCCAACTGAAACACAGTTGATTCCCATATGTTTGTATAATAAAAAAGCCAAACATTTCTGCTTCTAGCTTCTGAAATCTGCTTACTCTGTACTCAATAAATCCCATGGAATGACCAAAACTGACAACATGGGATCTGTCTCTGCGTCTCTGACTAACCTCCTCGTTATCTGTTTATCTGTATTTCTCCACTCCAACAAATATATCAATTCAATTTATAAAAGTATACATTTCTAAACTAGCCGGTCACCTTCGGAGAAAATGTTACTCAAACAGAAGTATATAGTGAAATCACCCGCAAGTTTATTTCCCTGCAGATTGATATATATGTTTATTGGTCTAAGGAGTATTTACATGACGTTGTTTGTGGAATCGACACTGTGGATGTTCAGGGTAATGAGAGAACATGTCTGCAAGTGCAATAGTGCGGCTCCTTAATGTGTTTATAAAAGCTTTCTGAATAAATGCGGTCGATGACTTTGGTCTTTCCATTTGTTGTCAATTAGGAATATTGCAAATCCTTTAATAAGTGTCAAGCAATCAAATCAAATATCCAATATTATATTACAGAGTGTCATTTGTCCCAGGATCGGAGCTTCATGCATTGTTTGCGCCTGGTAGTGTGAGTGTTTGTGCGTGTGTGTGTGTGTGTGTGTGTGCACTCTTGACCCTTCTCTCCCATTAGCCAACCATCTTCACCCCCCACCCCCCACCCAGCAACATTCTCATTGTCAGCTGGAAATGTGATTTTAGGGGAGGCCTGACTCCCATTACCTTTGGTTCCTCTTAACCAGGCTCTCAGTCATTCCACTGGGATCTCCGACCTGCTCCTCCAGGCTCAGGGCTGCATATACAGTAGATGACCACCACTCGTTCAACACCCACTATCGCCTGGGGGGATATTACCATATTAATGCTGCACTCCACTCCTGGGAAAAATGAGTGTCATAAAAAAAATCAGCCTGGATGGATCTTTCTCAAACCCCACCCTTATCCCTCGTTCGCTCCTGCCCACACTGCTGTCCTTTTTTTTCTGCCCTCGTGCATCGGGTATCGTTTCTTGAATGTTTTTTCCTTCAGCCTCCGTGCACTACTCCTCCCATTCCTTCACACAGTCTGGTTTGAAGTGTGTTAGAGGTTGGCAGGCTTTACGCTCTTGAATTAAGAAGGCCATCTGGTGAAGAGGGAAACAGAGATGGCTGTATAGGAGGAATGAGGGAAAATGAGAGGCATGTTTTTTTCTTTCAAGTGAACGTGTAGACAGAATCCTGGGTGGGATTTTACATCTAAAGAGTAAATATTGCTGAACGCATCTGTCATTTATTCACACACACACACAGTGTTTTGGAATTGTGCCACTCTAATGTCGTGCATGTGTTGCAAACAGTGCGACACTCTATCCAGTGCTCGAAGTTTTTCATCGTTTTCAGTGAAATATTTTCACCATTCCTCTGCCTATACAGTCTTTGTGTTCACCTTCATTAAACAGACACTAACAGTACAGCAGCTGGTTTTACTTCATTTCAAACTCCAGTTAGTACTAATGTCTTTGCTGACTCCAGGCAGCATCCACTGAATAAAGATAAAGTCCTTCACACCACACCAAATATTGAACCTGGCTGTGATTGGCCCATTGGACTATGTCACTGCGTCTGCACAGCAGTATATATACTATCACAGATTGTACAACTCTTGTTTATTCAGCGCTCCACTGGGGAGCAGGCCCTCACCATCATCAAGCCAGCTTGCTCCATTAGCTTCACTTAGAAAAGTTGTTTTCTAGTCATGGAAAAGTTTAAGCAGAGTTTCGACCACTCTCTCTCATCGACTGCACAAAACTGTTCCAGAAGTTCCCAGAACTTCATGTACTGCTGAAATTCTTACAAGTGGCCGGGACATCGCAGTGGAGAGAGAGACGCCATGTTTACTTTAGTACAGCCCAATCAACTACTCAAATAATCACAACACTACCAAATACTTACAAAAGAATTAAATACTCAACAACAAAATTAAATACTGACAATACAACCAAATACTCACAACACAATTAAATACTCACAATACAACCAAATACTCACAACACAATTAAATAATCGCAACACAACAGAATATTTACAACACAATTTAATACTCACAACACAACCGAATACTCACAACACAACCAAAAATACTCTCAACACAACCCAAAATACTCTCAACACAACCCAAAATACTCTCAAATACCAGCCTCACTGCTCGTGACTTCGACAGCTTGTTTAAAAGAATGCTTTCTCAATAGAATGTGCCTGCGATCTTAATGCGCTGGATATTTCAGTGTAGAGAACAAAGACGGGGGGGTGGAGGGCCCACTGGTGAGATGGAGGCCCCCTGTGGGACTGCAGGATCGGGGAGGAGACTGACAATGTGTCAGCCAGAAATCCTTTTGTCACCATTCTTCTCTCTTGAGGCGCTTGTGCTTAAGTGCTTTACCAGTGTTTTCTTTTTCCACTGCAGAATCCTATTAAAAAAAACACATTTAACTAGTTTACATCACAGACTTGCAGTTCCTTTTGCCATTTGTGTATTTATGACAGCAATGTTTCTCACGCTGCAGAGCTGCACTACAGCCACAGTACACGCCCCAAACACTGACACCTTCTTGTTGTACACAGTTGTATTCTTTTGCTTGTCTGCGGTTGCCTTTGTATGCAAGAGACGTAGTGGTGACTTGGACCATATGCACAGACTGCTGCAATAGATTTTCACTTGTTGACAAGCGGCTGAGGGAGAAGATGGAAAGTCAGAGATACATTCATTTGGTCTGGAAGAAAAAGGAACCTCTAGGTCTCACTGACAGTTCATCAAATCTTATGCAGCATGTCATCTTATTTCTCAATTCATCAATGAATCAAAAATATATTAGAGCAACATTTAAACATAATAATGATCTGAAACAGATGCTTGTCTGTTTGGTTTGGGTTGTGTTGCCATTGAAAAGCCAAGAGATGAAAAGATCTGACTGAAGTCGGATCAGTCTGGACGGTTCGCAGTGCATGTTGCCCAGTACTCCCATAGGACCCAGCACTGTGCATGCATGGTCAGACTGGCCCACTTGTTCTGGTCTGACTTCCTTCGCACCCTCTCCATCTACAGGCAAGTTTCCATGGAAACAAGAGGGAGAGACCGAGAGGATAGAGAGAGAGAGAAAGACAAGAGAGAAAAATCCCAAAGAATGTGGTCTGCAGTCTGACTCCTGTTCAGAGTCTTATGTTGTTTTAACAGGAACCTTAGTGTTTTCAAACAGCAAGGAAGAAAAGTGAGCGTTAATATCCGCCAGCTCGGTTTTAATAATCTCTCATCAATACAGTTAATTGCTGCTTGTCGTCCTACTTGACTAGTTGATGAGACGGATCATTCTTGCTCAATAACTTACCCTGATAAACTTCTTCCACACTCAGCGCTGCTTAATTAAGCCTCTGGGATTTGTGAGGACTGACACCTGAAGAAAAACCCTGCGTCTCCTCGGTTTCCAATCCATATGAGAACCGGATCAGCTTTAACTCCTCATGTCAGAGTGTCACATTAAATCAGGATGTGGTCAGCATCATATTGATTTGCAAAAAATTGTACTAACTAGACAACACATTTTTATCTATTATCCTGATATATCATTTAAATATTTCTGGCAAAGAACTTCTAATGGTAGAGGGATTCATTATACAATTAAAATACGTGAATATTTTTTTACAAGCTATTTTACTTTTATTATCTATTTTAAAATTAAATTTTGTTATTTAAATTCATTTTCAAAATTGTATACATTATATTATATTGCCATTCTCATTTCTTAAAATTTTGCATTTTGTATTTAAACATTGCTTAAAGTACTATATAAATCAGGGTTTTCTTCTTCTTGTAATTATTAATAATAATACTGTGATTGTTATTATTATTACTGTTGTAGCTGTTGTCATAATTTTTTTCAACTGCTGGACCAATTCATTTATTTGTTGTCAAGCTGAGAGATGAGAACATTAATGCCACTTTCATATATCTCCATCATACAGTTGTTTCAGACAGAAATCGGGCCTATTTACTTTGTATCTATTTAAAAAGAAAAGGCCTGTGAACTGATCAATAACCCAACAGCCCAAAAATGGCAAAGTGAAAAGAAGTTTTTAGAAATGTTACCTAAATTTCTAAAAAACCACAAACTGAAACTGTCATTTACAAAAGTATTCAGAGCTGTAACTCTGTAGAAA
This sequence comes from Paralichthys olivaceus, assembly GCF_024713975.1. Classification (NCBI taxonomy): domain Eukaryota; kingdom Metazoa; phylum Chordata; class Actinopteri; order Pleuronectiformes; family Paralichthyidae; genus Paralichthys; species Paralichthys olivaceus. The sequence goes on from NC_091094.1 coordinate 17,424,836, forward strand.
CTGTTCTGGCAGCAGTTACAACCTTTGCACACCTGGATATGTGCAGTTTATCCTGTTCCTCCAGACAGATCCTCTCAGGCTGAATAAGATTGGATGGGAAGCGTCTGTCAACTGACATCTTCAGGCCTCTTCACAGATGTTCTATGAGGTTTGGGTTCGTGCTCTGGCTGTATCACTCGAGTGCACTCAGAGAACTGTGCATCAGCCACTTTAGAATTGTCTTTGTCTTCACGCTTCATGGCATGTTTTGATTAACGCTTAACCGCTGTCCAAGTCTCAGATAGATTGATGTTAGTTTACACAAGATACACCTAGGATATGATTACTGAAGGTTAGCTTAGTTTAGCACAAGACTGGAAAAAAGATAATCTGACTCTTTCCAAATCAGAACTGAGGATGGAGCTTCGTTCCATAACTGAATCCAACATGTTTGTGCAACAACACTGAAAACTCAAATGCTTTAGTCTTTGCCTGAGTCAAGATCCCATTAGACTTACAAACATATATATCTTTAACTGGGAAATGTAGCTGCTCACATTATTTGGAGTTGCATCCTTCCTCTGTATTGACAATGAATAATGTGCCACATCGCAAACTGCAGAATAAATGAATGAGTTTATGTAGTTCTAGATAAAACCACACTCATTTAGTCTTCTGGCAACAAAATGAATTTGTTTTTAATGCCTTTTAATTGTGTTTGGATTTTTGTTGTGTGAGTATTTAATGCGTCTTGACAAAATGATCCTTGGGGATATATGATTTAGTTTTCTCTCTGTAGACGTTCAGTGTACAGGAGCATGTGCGCATGTGATTATAAAAGAGTTGTACAATCATCTGCCTTAGAAGAGAAGTAGCATGAGGTCAGACACAGTGAAACGAGAGGAGAAAATACCACACACACTCTCATTGAAGCTCCTCACAATGACGGATTGACTATGTGATGCATGAGAACATGAGAAAACAATTTGGAGGATGCTTGTGTTGTCCTCAGTGAACTCTGTCTTCAAGCTCCGGTCAACGCTTCGTCAGTAGAATGTCTCCACAATATATTTTTCCTCTAATGTTCTGTCTGCATAACAAAAACATGTCAAATGGTAATTGCCCTTATAATTTGTGTGAAACAAATACAAATATCTTGTCAAGGTAGATTCATCTTGCTGATTATTTCACTTTCACTGAGGAATAGCACGCGTGGTGGTTGCTAACGGTCTTAATTTTATTCTGGTGTCCTTATCACAAGCCTCATCAACAACCATTAAATGATCACTTATGCAGATGATGTCAAATATTGTTTTTTGAGACGAGTCAGTCCCTGGCAGACACAATGTTTTGGAGACAAAGGGGTCATTGTGCTCCAGCTCAAAGGCTGTGACTGAATTTCTCTCTGTTTGATCTGCAGGCTGTAATCTACAAAATCTCTGAAGAAGAGGACGGAGAGGATGGCATTGATCCTGTAAATGGCCTCTGTGAGAATAAAAACAGTGGTGCTTTGAGATCTGGTGCTACTGCGCCTCACTCTTCTTCTCCTGCAGCCACCATCCAAAACTGACCGGACGCTGACCAGAAACAACAGGCAGGACATCGACCTCATTTTGCCCAGGGATATGTCATTGGGGAGATCCCCCTTGTTGGGGGTGCGCCCTGTGCCCCGTCCTCTCCGGCTGTCCCGCCTCAGCCTGCTATGCTTATGCGTGTCTCTCTTTGCCCAGGCTCCCCAAGGTTTGCCTGTGGTGGGTTACAACACTGACTTTAAGAGGGAGATCACCCTGGAAGGAGACTTGATGATTGGCGGCCTGTTCCCCGTGCACCAGAAGGGTGAGGGGGCAGAAGACTGCGGGAAGATAAACGCTCAGAGAGGGATCCAGAGACTGGAGGCCATGCTGATGGCACTGGATGAAATCAACAGGGATGAGCACATCCTGCCAGGGATCAGACTGGGAGCTCATATACTGGATACTTGCTCAAAGGACACCTACGCTCTGGAGCAGTCGCTGGAGTTTGTCCGGGCCTCCCTCACCAAAGTGGATGACAGTGAGTACACATGCCCCGACGGCTCCTACGCCATCCACGACGACGTCCCTCTCGCTATCTCTGGGGTGATAGGAGGCTCCTACAGCGATGTCTCCATTCAGGTAAGAGCTTATGAAAACATGTCAACTGCATGAGTAGGCTCGCCACACTTCTTATAAAACAATAATTAATTCTCAGTTTCCTGTTAAAGATCATCTTGGTTTGGTGCCATGAAATGAGTTGGCCAGAAGCTACATTAATATCTTCAGACAGTGCAATTAGAAAAGGTGTATCTAACTATCAGCCGCTCCTGCTGGCTTCGAGAGCGAGACAGAAAGATGAGTGAGTACGAGAATGAGGGTAAATGTGATGGATGGTCATATGACTGTCCATTTAGACTTAAGTACCATGCACAATTACCCTTTGCAAGATGTTAACACAGGGACTTAATGAGTATTGGTTCTGCAAGGAGGATCTGTTTACCTGTGTGTCCATATGCTTGGCTGATCTAATTTAGAAGATCTCTTTCTCTTTCCCGGTAATTCACACTTCAGCAGCGGTGCTGTCAGAGGCAGACATGCTACAGATGTTGTGCTCGGGACGGGCTGACAGGATGACTAGTGACGGCATGATTACTCTCAGCAGCACTGCTCCCTTCGGCTCAGTAAATCTTATGTGATGAAAGCTCTGCTAATTGGTTCTTCAAATCTTCAGCTGTAATATGGCTGCCACATCGGTGGAAATTCACATCGTTGTGAGAGGAGATAGTTTGCCATGTGGAACTGAGATTTGTAAATATCCACAAATATACATGCTTTAAAGCATTCATTTAAACTGTCCCAGCTCAGTCAGCCAGAGGACTGCTGCCTCAGAGGAAGAGTATGGTTCACCTCACTGAAGACGCAGGCGCAGCCTCGTGTTCCAGTTATCTGCTTATCTGAAGAAAGGGATTTACCTCTGCCCATCCAGAAATAATGATTGGCTTCAGATAATTGATTGAGTGTAGATACTGTCGCAAACAGCCAGCTGCATGGAGCGGGCATCCTTCTGTTCTTTGTGGTCAGGACTTGTAGTGGTCAGCAGTCTGTCGGCACTGATACGCAAACAATAAACTGACGAGAGCAGAAGTCAAGCAAAGAAAATCTTGGTTGACTGAACAGTACCAAGTCTTCAACCAAATGATTGCAGACTTACTCGACCTGGATGCTTTCTACCTGTTGGCCTCATTAGCCTGAATCCATATTAAATTATTTAAAACAAATTATTAGACCAAACACATCGAAACATGTCAATTCTGATGTCTTCTTACTTAAAGCTGACAGAGCATCTTATCGCAGACAAGTTAACACAGTGCCTTTTTATCACAGCAACGCAGTAAGTTTTCGTTTAGTCGGCTCTGGAAACTATAAACCATCCATCACTGAATCAAACTTTAAACTTTTAATGCTGCTAGGTTTAATTGTATACAATATATAATATAATATATAGGTTTAATATTCCACAATCGTACTGAACTCTCCAAACATCTCTGTTTATTTTAAAGTTGCGGTCCCCCTGCTGACAAAACACAAAGCCGAACTTACAGTACAGGGCAGTAATACATTATACAGGCAGAGAGACCCTGGGAAATGATGCATGAGGAGGATTCAGATGCACCAATAAAAAGGGATTCCTGGTGAAAAGGACAGTTTGGAAATAAAGCATTTGATGAACGAGCTGTAATTTTAGTGGAACCCTGCATCTGGGGCTCCTTGGGGAGTGCCCTTGTCTTGTGGTAATTTATGGATGTACTATTACGAGCCAGAGGTCTGAGGTCTGGCCCAGCTTCTCACTGAATCTTCCCCATCGGTAGGAGTGCACCACAGGACACAGTTCCCTCTCTCGCCATGAATAACACTTTGTATTGTAATGCAGTTCACTTGTGAGGTGTGTGCTCATTGCGGCAGATGACTACACACACACAGCCTTTGCAAATATAAACCTGGCCATATAGCTCCATTTGTTATCCATGTGTGGCTTTTTTAAAAAGTGTGATAATGATTACATAATTATATCTTCTACAAAACATAACACTGGATGAAATTGCACGCGTGTGAGATATCTTTTTAAAACAAGCGGTGCATCTTTTTACACAGACTCCTGTCCTGTTATTTTAGGGGACAATGTCAGAGATATGCATTTTGGGCATGTGAATATGTGGCATGTATGTGCTGCCGCTGGCTGTTGCTCTGTAGATGAACTTGTCCGCATTGTGTCTCTGTCCTTTGTAGCTGTAATCTATCGCCCCTCAGACCTTTGAGTGAACCAGCTTGGCTGTGTGAAAAACAGACACTTAAGTCACTTGTGTGTATTTCACCCTAAAGGCAAGGCACTCACTGGACAACCGACTATATTAGTTTAAAGGCCCCCTGATCACCATGGCGACATGGTGGAACATGGCGAACAGACAGGTGGTGAGAACGCTGAGTGCCGTCTAAATCTGTCACAATGAAGAAGCGTGTTGCCGTGCTGCTGGTGTTGCTGTGTGACAATCGCGGATATGGGGGCGGATCTGGCTGCAGGCCTGTAGCTGTGCTGGCGTTCGGGCGCAGACTGAGTTGAGCGTGGAGGCGAAGTTTCATGACGCTGTCGCGGGCTGCGTCCTGTTTTCTCCATCTGTGGTTGCAGCAGGGCTGTCTGGTGGTTTGGCAGCGGCGAGCGTGCACACCGAGGATGATGAGGGATCAGGAGAGAGATCATGTTTCGCAGAGACCCAGAGACAGTGATGGGCAGATATGATCGCTGAGAGAGACCGAGAGAGAGAATTGGGAGTGAGTCACATGGCATCATGTAGCATTGAATCCATTTGACAATCCACGCCTGTATCTTAAACAGTCAGAGGGAAGTCTGTGATGCCATCTGGACAGTTTGAATGAATCTACTTATTGGAATATTTATGTGATTTTAAATGTTTGGCCCTGAACATTTCTCCTGTGCTCTGTCTGTGCAAGGTAATGAGTAATGACCATTGCCTACAAAATATGTTCCCTGAAATCAGAAATGCTTCAATCATAAAAGATGTTTTCAACCTGTGCTGCTAAATGTGAGTCAGTGGTAAGTGAGCATCATCCCCCAGGCAAAACATCCCCATCACTGGGGTGCATTAGAGGAACAACACCTCTGGAATGTCAAATACTCAAAGGTTCGCTAAAGAATTATTCTCGGGCACGAAACACAGATAGAGGAAATTGCTGCAAACAATGGAAAATAAGCCACACGATATTATATATATAAAACTCAGGGACCTGGCTTCATCCGGGATGTTTGGATGTGATGGATAATCTCTCATTGTCCAACAGCACCTGTGTGAATTAATTGGAATATTTTAGCACACTGACTGAGATGTGGTCATTTTTTTTACTGATTAATGAAATAGGAAGAGGAAGACACTCACTTAGATACAGGCTGAAATTTAAAGATACAAATCCTGACATTTGCAGACCAAACTGTGTGAGAGAAATAATGAGGAAAATTTATGAGCCTCTGGTGAGCTCAAGCATCTCGTTTTTGTTCATCTACAAATACCTCTATTTATAGAATTGTCTTCATCTGCAGATAGACGGTGCCAACTCTGGAGCATGCATGAGTCATACATGGGACTTTAACATGGATACACACGCACACATATGACAGAATTCATGCCAGAACGAACAATAATGATGAAACGTATCAGTAAAACCATGCAATGAAAATGCATAATTCATGGGGAAAAGTAAAGAACATGCTCCCGAAATCGTAAATAATTCACATGTGATTGGATTATTCAGTCGCTTGGCAGAACTCAGTATTTGTGCAGTACAAAACTTACTGTCCACTGCACTTAGTCAATGCTTGTTTCCTGACATCAGACATCTGCGACAGGATGGCAGAAATCGGCCGAACCCCAATTTGGTTTGTCGTGTGCATGGATTTTGAAACTTCGCCGTCAGGCTGGGATGCACTGAGCAGGTCTGTGATGTTTGTATGACAGAGCACAAACTATACAGACAGGATAATGCCTGCAGGACCTGATCAAAGAGCATCCTTGCTTTAGGTTGAACAGTTTTTATTTCCACCCCGTTAAAGCTGTTGCCAGGCAACGAAATCCTAAGAAGTAAACTAATAATGATCCAGTGCGTAGTCTTAACTATGCTGTGCTTTAATGCAGGTTTGCTCCTCGAACGTGTTTGCATGTGTGCTGCAGGGCACTGCAGTGGGCTGTATATGTGTGATAGTGAGTGGAGCTAAGGACTGCTGCTGTGGGAATACAGTTTTAGAAGCACACTGAGACAGTCCTCTGGGAAGAGCAGATGGGCTTTTCATGTAGAAAAAATCATGACATCTCTACAAAGTAGGCCTGATATTTCCTGGACCAGGATGCTCTCTCTGTTTCTTCTCTCTGCATCTCTTATAGCTCTGTTATTTGACTACTGCGCCCACTGTGCCACTTGTCCCATTCCTCACTTCTTTCTGTATGTCTTTCTTCTCACTGCATCTCATCCATTCAACAATATGTTCAGCAAATCAAATTAATTGAATGAAATGTGCTGGAGATGTGCTGCAACCTCGAAGCATGTTTTTAAGACAGAAACTTCAACAACTGGTAAAATCTAGTCTTAAAGCATTTATTGATTTTATTAATAAATGTCTTTTATTGGGGTATTTAAAAAAAAAAAACTCAATGTGAGTTATTCTAGCCTGTGGTGTGTTCTGGTGCCTCAGGGGTATCTGTATGGAAACAGTGTATTTCATCTGAACAATCCTAATCTGCTGTGTAAAGCCTCACTGGGCTGCTCATTAATTCTCTTAATTAAATAAGATGAAGGAAGATCACTGCAACTGAAAGTGTGACACTGTAATCCACGGAGTGTGGCTAAAACCTCAGGTAATAAAGACGTAATGTAACATATTTAATACACGATCAAAGTTTAATCTTTCAAATCATCAGATCCTCTTTTATTGTTTTCAGTTCTCCGTGTAGACATTCTTTCTTAACATAAAGGATAAAAGCCAGGAAACGCTTTAATAATAATAATGATAACTTTACATTTCAGATTTATGTCTACAGAGTGTTACAGAGTACTTTACAACCAAACAGATAATGTAAGTAATACAATCTAGAACATAAAATATAAAAAACAAAACACAATTGCAGTGTATAGATATTGAACCTTGTTGCAATTATGATTACTTCCAAATCAGAAAACACTTTCAATTGGCTTAAACACACGATCAGAGGAAACTTTCTCTTCTGGTGTGTTGTGGCTCAGTCCTCCAGCTCTGTTTGTCTTCTCTCTTCATGTCGTCTGGGATCTAAACTTGAATATGCCTGTGCTCTTTGAACCTGTCACGGTTGAGAATCAATCAATATTGGCGGAGCCGGTAGAAGAGAGAGTTGTGGTTAAAGTGCATGCAGTACTCAAAATAATTAGTCTATCAAAATGAAATTTATTGTGGATGAATCGAAGAGATCAAAAAGAGGAACATGGTTGGTAACTGTCTTGCCCTCATGCTCCCTCTGTTATCCACCAGTGTGTCCCTGCATTCACAGTGTGTCAGTCAGGCTTTGGAGGAAACGATGACCTGGTTTTTCATATAAGCCATATGAACATAATGATTTCCAATAAGCCCATTGTGTCAGAGACGTGTCTAGTTCTGTGCTTTGCTGCCTCCCATAAGCCACACATAAGTGGATTACTAAACTGACACAGAGCTCCTTTGAATGCCCTGCAGAGAAATTACTCATTCACTTCTGTTATCCAGCTTTTTGCAGAATGGAGGAATCACGTTGTTGTTGTTGTTGTTGTTTTGTTGACTTTTGAACCCATGTAGCAAAATGTGACATCAACACCTCCTGTTACAGATGCAGTGTTCATCTTCCAGACAAGAAATATCATACCTGCATACAGCTCCTGCAACATCTGCTTTTTGTTTGTATAATGTGGTTACACATAAATAACAGCAAAGTTGTAAAGTTTAATGGTAAACCTCCACCTCCATCCCAGACACATCACAAACCCACATTTACACATTTCAGTCTTCAACCAAACCTACAATTATGAAGCTTTTGGCAGAAGGATACTGGCAGGGGATTTTGTCCAAAGGTTTCTGTGAATGCAGTCTCCTGTAGACCTCAGACCATAGAATTTAAAGAGGTTTTCACAAAATCAAAAACATAATCAGCTGTTCTCAGGGGGCCTCTATGCGTGCTTTGCTATAGCTAATACCCTGTCCTGGAGCAGCCATGTCAATGCACCTACATGTGTTCTTGCCTTCTTTGTCTAATAAGTCCACAGTCTCACAACAACAATTTAACTGCCCTTGATTCTACAGGAGCTCCCTCATCCTCTCTGACTGACCTTAAGATAAACAATAAATATCTATCTCAGCCTTTTAATGTGGAGATATTAACGTCCAACTAACTCAATTCAAATATCGAGCAATCAACATCCATCTAACTGATCATCATCAAGCGTATCAGGATATATGTTTTTTGAACAGATTTGGATTTTGTATCAGGGTTGAATGTCCTTGATGTAAAGATATTTATGACTGTAATACTTTTTTTTTACTGGAGATACTTTTGTGTAGCACACCCCAAATGTGCTATTATATACAAATTGTAGTTACATAATAATAATGCTAAAGATTTTATTACCCCTTTAGTCAGGGAATTCCCTCCTTCATACTTTCCCAAATTTCAAACAGCATTTATGACGCATTTAATGCCTGGATTCAAAACATTATTAATCAATCAACACGGAAAACATTCACATCCATTCTCCTACATAGTTTCTGGAGTCATAATGGGATTATTTTTCATTAAAGGAGAGAATTACTGGTTCAGCAACAAATTCAGCTGATGTCTTCTTTTGGACTGGAAATTCATCTGACTGCTTTGTTACATGATATATGTATGGGGGTTGAAAGAGAAGGACTGTCCACAAATATCAAATCAACCGTACATATTTTGCTATGAAAAGTATTTGCGTAAGGGAATTATGTGATGAGAATTCAGTGATGTGAAAAACATTCTTTAGACAGTGTTGTTTTTTGTCACATGCCACTTTAGATCATTCTCCTTCGTAGAGAACAAGCCCACTGCTGCCAGCTGTTCCACCACATGTTGAGAAGGGCTGTCAGCGTGGTTTAAGGAGAGAGATGAGTCTATGTAGAAATGTGATGATTTAGCCTCTGTGCATAAGCATGACTTCTACAGCTGACCTGACGCTCTCAGGAGAAACCAACCTTCGAACTGATATAAAATGCTCACTCATGTGTTCCAGCAATCCAGATTTTCATCCCAGTTTTTCAGTCGCCATCCTGCACATGAGTCAGAAATAGCTGTAATGTTGAACTGTGGAATGAGTTCAGCGATGCCTCTATATGACATTGTCTGGTTGAGTCTGGTCGCTCTTGATTGACGGCTGCATTTACTTTTTTGTGTGAGACGTTCACAGTCTCATTAATTCCAATAAATCTAGTGGTGTGGAAACGACTGACACCAGCTCATTTAATATTCATCCCTCAGATCCTGCGAAATAAGAAGGATCCCATTATTAAAATCCACCGGCGCACATCACATTACATTTACTGTAATGTCTCAGTGTATTGATCTGTTTATCAATAACTCTCATGTGTTTGCTCCTCTGTAATGATGTGTCTGGTTTATGGTTTTATATGTCGGCTGTAAATTTAGTGACCAATACACCTGCAGTATTCAAACAGCTGCAGTAAAAAAACCTTTTAAACTTCCCTATATGTGCCATTTACTGGGTTGATGTAGATACATTTAAGTTGTTATCCAATTACTGCAATTGTAAAGTTTTATTTTAAAGTTCAATTTAAAGTGTAGCAGTGCTGAATTAACTTATCTTAATTAGACTTACAACGTGTCTGATAGTAATTCCATTTTTGTGAGTAAGCAGTGCATTGAATCCATCCACCCACTTCAATCTACATGTCTCTGGACAGTGGGAGGAAGCTGGCACGCTCAAAGACAACTGAGAGAACATGTAAACAGGAACAGAGATAAAGACCCTTGCCAAACTGTTGATATATTACAAAATTATTGCATACTGTTTTTATACTGGTATTTCAAATCTATACTGAAGCCAAAAAATGCTAGGCCCATTGACAAGATTTCTGATCTTTAAAGTCAAATCACACATCGTCTTGATAATATTGAGATTGAGGCTATTTGTCATTTTTAGAAAGGCAATCCTCTGAAACAACAGCCTTGGCATATTTCCAAGCAATCCTTGGGGATAACAGCAGGACATTGTTTTTACGTCATTTTACAAAAGGTTGAGATGTAATTGTCTCATATTTCTCTACAGTTTGGGATAAAGTATGCTGTTCTGAACTATTTCTAATCTGCAACAGATTAGTCACAATATGACAATATAGGAATTCAGGACTCTGGATGCATTTGAATATGAATTTTTCTCTCTGACTTTTTAAGGAATGACTCATTGACACAGATGCTGTGCCATCAGTGTGCCGGTTTGAGAGCCAGCATTAAAGTCAACCAGATTTATGTTGGCATTCTTTTGACTGATCCGAGCGGCTCCCCTTAGGCTTCCACAGAAGTGCCTGAAGCAAAAGCAAGTCGGTTGCTGCTTCTATACACTGCGCGCACTGTCACAACACTGACAAAACCTACTGAACAGAAAATGCAAAGTTTCGAGATTCTTTTGTTCTTATTCTTACTTTCACCCCCCCTCCCCCAATCCCTGTCCTCCACCTTTCTGTCTCTATCCACTTCTCTCTGAGCCAGAACTTTGTGAGAATCTGCTCATATTTCTGGTGCAGAAAGTCTCTCCACTGTGACTGACACCTGGAGCTACTCAGTCGTCTGCTGCACATATTTTTGGTTGGTTTGTTGACAGTGTCAGACAGATAAGAAAAGATGATGTAGTTGCACAATTGCAAAATACAGGATCTTAGCTCTCAGTTAGCTGGAGAATGATGTTGTGAAAGACTCAGCAGGGATCAGTGAAGAAATGATAGACTGAATGTGGGGGGGGGGGGGGGGGGGGGGGGGGGGCTAATTGCATCTGCAGGGGAATAAACATGTAGTGTAGCCAATTTTCATTAATTTATTTAATGGTTGGCAATTAAAACAATTCCCACAGCAGCCAGGTGTATGTCTCTGTGTGAACCGTAATGAGCTCATTACCAGTTTTTCTACTAATACATCATACTAGTATAAATACAGTGTGATATTGTGTTTAGACTGATTCCAGTAACACATATAATCACTCTGATGTCTTTCCCGTTGCAGGTGGCCAACCTACTGCGACTTTTCCAAATCCCTCAGATCAGCTATGCTTCCACCAGTGCCAAGCTCAGCGACAAGACCCGCTACGACTACTTCGCTCGCACCGTGCCCCCTGACTTCTACCAGGCCAAGGCCATGGCAGAGATCCTGCGTTTCTTTAACTGGACCTACGTATCTACAGTAGCATCAGAGGGTGACTATGGTGAGACTGGAATTGACGCCTTCCAGCAGGAGGCTCGGGCCCACCAGATCTGCATTGCCACTTCAGCCAAGGTCAGTCGCTCCATGAGCCGCTGGAGTTACGAGAATGTGATCCGCTCCCTGCAGCAGAAATCCAACGCCAAGGTGGTCATCCTGTTCACACGCAGCGAAGACGCCCGCGAGCTGCTGGTGGCGGCCAACCGCATGAACGTCACCTTCACCTGGGTGGCAAGTGACGGCTGGGGAGCGCAGGAGAGCGTGGTGAGGGGGAGTGAAGCGGTGGCTGATGGGGCCTTCACCATTGAACTGGCCTCCTATCAAATCCCTCAGTTTAACGACTACTTCACTGGCCTGCACCCGTACAACAACACCAGGAATCCCTGGTTCAGAGAGTTTTGGGAAAACCAGTTCCAGTGCAGCCTCCATGAACTGGGCTGCGGGAAGCACTCACTCCGCGAGGTTCCGTTTCAACCAGAATCCAAGATCATGTTTGTGGTGAATGCAATCTATGCAATGGCCACTGCCTTACATAACATGAGGCAGGCTTTATGCCCCAACTCCACCAAAGTGTGTGATGCTCTCAAACCTGGCAATGGCAGAAAGTTTTACAGGGACTACATTCTCAAGGTCAAGTTTGACGGTGAGTAAAATCCTGATAATGTGAGTGCAGGATTGCTTGAAGGTTTTTGATTTTCAGGATGTCTTGTTGCTCTTTTTGTCATTATTCCCTCCTCCGTATGAATATCTCTATTTAATCCTAACTCTGCGAGTACTGTATGCTGCCAAATCTGCTAACATGTACATCACTTTATACTCATCATACCAAGTTCTAAGAGTTGGATTAGTGTGGTAATAAGTGTTTATACACTGCAGCTTGAGATAACTGTAATGATTCAATTTGCAGATATGAATCCGTCTCTGCCCCCTCATACTCTGAGGCCCATTCTTCTGTGTATATGAATAGAGAGAGGGTTTTTCTGTTTGAATGCAGCAGATCGTACATTAAAACATCACCTCTGCTCTGTGAGAGTCTCAGCGGAGAATGTTTATTCCTGTAGCACATTTCGTGTAACAACATTTGCATCCTCACATCATAGATCCACCAATCCAAATCCTCTCACCTTCATAAAGCTGAGCTGTACGATGGTATCCCTATTCTATCCTTTTTCATTGATAAATAGATGGAGTGATGCTTCTGTTGAATGATTTAAAAAGTACATTTTTACTGCTCAGGGACTTCACGTTGAATTAGGAGCCTGTGGATTAACCAGTCCCTGCAGGCAATACAACACCCCGTGGTGAAAAATGCACAACAGGTGGATTACTAAGAGCTCTGAACATTTATGTGATGGATAAGATAACAACAGTGCTGCACAACTTCATAATTTATAAAATAAAAATGTCTGTTTATGACTGGGAGATAATATTGATACTGCTGAAATGATGAGTCCAATCAATGATTTGTCATCTGACAAAAGAATTAAACAGCAACTATTTTAAATATATATTAATTTAATAAAGTTATATTTTTCTCTGCTGTGTCATAGTATATTCAATCTGTCTGTGTTTATAGACTGTGCATTGTTTAATACGAGCAAATCTGATAATGTCCCCCTGAACTGTGGGAAATAATAATGGACATTTTTACTATTTTGAAATGAAATAACCCTGAGATTTATCAGTAATTGAAAGTAATTATTAGCTGCAGCTAGGTGACTTTTAAACATTTTAATTGGTGCTTTATTTTAACCTTGACTTTTATGTGGGAATTTAACATTATTTTATATAAAGTGCCATCTGTCTGCAATTCCCATCAGTGTTCAATCCATGGAACTCTTCATCAAAGTAAAGGGACTGCTTTCATTGTGCCGGCTATATTGACAATTTCACCAGTGACTTGTCACAGTCACTGTTCAGTGTCGACTGGGAGACAAATAAAATGTCAGCAGAGAGACATAAATAAACAAAGAGATAAATTCAATATGAGACCGTCCAACCAGAAAAAACATGCTCTCTGAGATATGTGTTCATGGTGTAAACACCACATTCTTCGTGCTTTCACTTTAGGTTTTTACACCATTGTTGTGCTCGACATACACCTGCTATTTTTCAACACGATTTCTTCTAACGCTCTTTCTTTTCCTCTTCCCCTTCAGCACCGTTTCGACCCCCAGACACAGAGAATATAGTTCGCTTTGATGCCTTCGGGGACAGCCTCGGCCGTTACAACATTTTCCACTATCACAAAGAGGATGGACGCTACATCTACCGTAAGGTCGGCTACTGGGCCCAGAGCCTGACCCTGAACACCAGCCTGATTCCGTGGCCCGGCCAGGATGCCCCCACCTCCCAATGTAGTGACCCCTGCAGGAAGAACGAGGTGAAGAGCATGCAGCCTGGAGATGTGTGCTGCTGGATCTGTATCCCCTGCCAGCCGTACCAGTACTTGCAGGATGAGTTAACCTGTGCCGACTGTAGCTTTGGACAGTGGCCGCTGGCCAACCTTACAGGCTGCTACGATCTGCCCGAGGAGTACATCCGCTGGGAAGATGCCTGGGCCATTGGCCCCGTCACCATTTCCTGTCTAGGAATGATGTGCACGCTCTTCGTCATCGGCCTCTTCGTCAAACACAATGAGACACCCGTGGTGAAGGCCAGTGGACGAGAGCTCTCCTACATTCTGCTGCTGGGAGTACTGATGTGTTATAGCATGACCTTCATCTACATCGCCAAACCTTCCACAGCAGTGTGTACGCTGCGCCGGCTGGGGTTGGGCACCTCCTTTGCTGTGTGCTACTCAGCCCTCTTGACCAAGACCAATCGGATCGCTCGGATCTTCAGCGGGGTGAAGGACGGCGCACAGCGGCCTCGATTCATCAGCCCGGCCTCCCAGGTTGCCATCTGTGGTGCTCTGATCTCCTGCCAGCTGATAGTGGTGGTGGTCTGGCTGCTGGTTGAGACCCCAGGGGTGAGAAAGGAAGTGAGCCCGGAGAGGAGAGACGTGGTCACCCTCAAGTGTAACAGCAAGGACTCCAGTATGCTCATGTCCCTCACCTACAACTGCATCCTCATCATCCTGTGCACGGTCTACGCCTTCAAGACCCGCAAATGCCCTGAGAACTTCAACGAGGCCAAGTTCATCGGGTTCACCATGTACACCACCTGCATCATCTGGTTGGCGTTCCAGCCCATTTTCTACGTTACTGCCAGTGACTACAGGGTGAGTTAAGTGAGGTTATAATTCATGACCCTGTGCATGCACTCCTTAATGGAAGGTAGCCATTGTTAGCCTGTTAATGGAATCTTCTCTAAGTGATAGAAGGTTTTTGTTTGACTTCTTCTTGGGTTGAATTTGGATTTTGTATGTATGAAATCATGAACTAGTGTCAGCTGGTATTGATTCAGCTGTCAGCCGTGTCTATCTTGCCTTTGGCTCTTAGGAATATTTTTTCTTTATTACTGAGTAGCTTTAATTCTTCACAATCAGCTGCGTACTTGTGTTTATCATGTGCCATGCAACTTTGACTTATCTTACCTGTTAAGAGTAGAGTATAAAATATGGATGGTGAAGCCATTGAAAAGTGTAACAGGTGCTAATTTTCTTAATCTTACCACAACAAAACCCCACTTCTTGTATTATGTGAAGGTATTCTAGGTTTTCTAAATCTGGAGATAAAAAAAAAAAAAAGTTTTAAACTATTCCGTCTAAAATAAAAAATGCCTCTAATTTAAAGTGAAAATCCACCTTGGACATTGATTTGCTTACCTCTCCTCACCTTGAATACATACGAGGAATAAAACATTACCGGTGGGTCTCTGCTGTAACTTTTCAGACAGACCCACAGACATGACGCTGCATTCTGATTGGATGTTGGTGGTCAGCTGTAGACACGAGAACATACACTGCATTGATAGAAACTCAGGGTGGCCTGAGTCATGGAGGTTTGTCCCTCTGGGGTCCCAGCAGTGTGCGGTGAGAGATGGAGGCATGAGGGAGAAACAGACAGGAATCCCCTGACACATCGGCTCCTGCAGAAACATGGAGGAGGCAGGAGAAGAGCAAGAGCTCTGAGAGGGAACTGCATGTCCCTGTGTGTCGCAGAGTGTAGCTGTGTGGAATGGACTGTGAAAGACTTGGATATGGAGTCCCAGCTGTGCCCTCTGTCCTGGGACTGCAGCGAGGCTCAGAGGAACCCCCCGCCTCCAGGCCCTCTAGGCTACGCGGACAATTCACAGCCAGAATGGGCTCATCAGATAGACCCTAGTTTTTCACAGGCAGGAACATATCACTTGTCTTCTCCCAGTTTTGTGCCACTTTTGTTGTCACTGCCTGATGTTAATATCTAGAGTTAGAAGTCTGGATGAGTGCTAATGAGGGCATGGATAAAAAAATACCTTGAAATTATTCTTCATGAAGCTAAGTTAAGAGGTTCAAGGTTGGGCAATATATAAATGTTAAAAAAGTACCTTTCACTCAGAAGAGGCATTGATTTTTATCAAATGTCCTGGTTTTGCATTTTCCTCCCAAAGTAGTTGAGCACAGCTAAGATGGTTTGTCTTAGTATGTCATGAAAAAATAAATAACTTATATTCATGAAAGTATATAAAGGAGGGATTTTGTTCACCTCAATACAATTTACTGATATATAGGAACAGATAATAAATTAGGTTAGTTAAACTAAGTACTTACGTAATTAAAAGAGTAAAAACACAATATAAAATCTTAGCCTTCGGGTGATTGAAATAACCAGATTTGACTGTCATCTGTCATGAAACGTTCAGACAAACTAAACACAATCTATGTAGCCATGAGTAACACATTTGATTGTCGTAAGAAATATTGAGGATGTCCTCCACGTCCCGTGGGAGAGCAATCGCCACATATGCCAGTGCTGGTCATCTCATCTCAGCAGCAAACACAACTGATTAAACAGCGACCGCAGCCAAAAGTCACAGCGTGTCCATGAAATCACTGAAGATTATTAATGAGAAAATGATTTCCTGTAATCTTTGCAACCACTGAACTGTCTTAAAATGGACCAGGGAAGCTTGTTTGACTTGTATTAAATTTGTTCAGATGCTTTTTTTTTTATGCATGTGGACATTGTACAATCATCAGCTCTTATAGTAGCATGATCAGCCTCAACCAATGAGTTGAAGCAGAACAGAAAAGATGTGGATGAATACAGAGTGTACAGTCCTTTGAGGAAACACAGGAATAAATCCAGCGACGCAGCACTGGTGGAGGAAACACAATAACAGCATTACTTTATATAGAATCAGCTGATGAAGCCCGTGGGGGTTGGTATGACTTTCGTTTCATACCTTTGTTAATGCACATTACAGAAACTCGTGAAGTACAGTAGGTTAAAAACAACTCTGAAATCTTAAGTCACAAGTCTCCATCTGTGAATTAAAGTGATGAGTTTTGTAAATTCCAGGTCCAGACACACATGACGTACACGCTTCATCCAATAAAGCTCTTCAATAAACATTCAGCTCGAAGCCCCAATAAAAACATGGAATCTCATCTCCGCTGTGAGGTTCTCTGGAGGAATAGAGATACCTGAATACAGCAGACCTTATTTATAGCTGAAGCAGCGGTACTTTATTTGTGAAATAAAATAATACCTTGAAAGGCCACACACAGTGAAGACAACAGTGAGCATATGAGATGAGCAGAAACCGTACGAGGCCGTGCTCCACATCCTGTTCTCCACACATGTGCAGAAGACCCCTGGAAAAAAAGAAATTACTGCAAAGGCAGATTCCTTGTCCTCTGCTCTTCCGAAGCAGCATCTTTTGAATTATTAAAAGCACTTAACAGGTCATTCCTATGCGGCGCAGTCTGTGGTTTTATTCAAAACTATTTCTGAATTAATTTATTTGGCCTCTGTTCACTTTGATATTGCTCAGATTTTTAGGAATAAATGTCCCTTTGCCTCTGTGGGTTACACTGACACTGTATCTATCTCAGAAATACAACAAAGAAAAAGTGTTCATTTTGTGAATTTACATCTCGAATAGGACATGAGTGCATCAATGTGTGTGTACTGCATTTCAAAGGTGGCATAGGTTGAATCCTTTATATGCTGCAAAGTACAATATACCGCAAGATACAGAAATTCACACATGCATCCTCATTCATGCAACCTTATGACACCCTGTAGTTTATGTGATATATATATATATATTCATATCATTCATAGATATTTTTTCTCAATTGGTCCCCTTCTTCATATAATTTATCATCATATGATTATTGCAATAATTATTAATTATGTACCATGAGAGAATAAGACGTGGAGAAAACATTTATGTAAGGTGATTAAATGTTATTTGGTTAATAAAATTGGGAGGATAATGGCTGCTGCTAATCTGCTATTATCTCGTTATCTCTGCTGGAGAACAGTTTGCTTACTATGCAATAGTTGGTGCCCACGTTATTTTAATACCAACATTAGCATTCAGGTTGATGACCTGCTGTGCCTTGTGAAAATGAAACGCACCTGCCACACACCAGGCGATGCCAATCTGTATCCTGTTATCCAGGAAAAAAAAGAAGGCTGCGACAGGGCTGGAAATGATGGAGCAGACTGATGACACATAGCAAGATGTGGGCAGGGTGATGGGAAAAGGAATGGAGGGTTGCGCACTTGATTGACAAGCAAATAAACAGATCGCTTAACACCTCTATTTAGCAGCCGCGGTTTCACATCATCCTCCTTCCTCCTCTGTTGCACCTGGCTTGAATTCTGAATTGTAGACTTCGTCCTTATTGTCCTCCTTCTCTGACTCATGAGCCCCTGTGCCTTCTTATTAGAATGAATATTCTTAAACAGCAAAAAAGTTCCTCAGCACCATCACAGTGCTTATAAGACGATTCATCACGTCATAAACGTTGAATTAATTGTTTTATTCCTTTCTCTCTGAGCCTTTTCATCTCTATAGTTGAACAATAAAAAAAAATGTTCAGCTACAATAACTGTCACTAAAAATATCAACAATAATTAACACTGGGACTTGAGCCATGTGTGGATATTAACTCTGGCACTGAAGTGAAATAAGACTTTTTGCTGGGGTGTAAGAATTCAGCATTTCTAGCAATACAAAAATTTCAGTTGGGGGGGCTGTAGCGATTGGAAGACAGAGCAACGCCCCACCGATACTGGGGGTTAGCCAATTGCGAGTCTCAAATTCAATCATGACATTTCACCCCATTTTTCATAGCATCAAATAATCAAAACCAAAATGACAGAAACCATCTTTGAGGAAAAAAAATCTGACACTTCATCCACTAACTTGGTTGAGTTATTACCTATTGCAACCAGCCACCAGGGGGCGATTGAGGCACATTGGCGTCACTTTTGGGAAACTGTCATGTCGTCCATCTTTATAAACAGTCTATGATATCAGACCACAAATGACCTCATCACCTCTCTCCCCCTCCTCCTCCCCCAGGTGCAGACCACCACCATGTGCATCTCTGTCAGTCTGAGCGGCTCGGTGGTGCTGGGCTGCCTCTTTGCTCCTAAGGTCCACATCATCCTGTTCCAGCCTCAGAAGAATGTCAGCACCCTCAGGGTGGCCACCACCCGCTTCAGCGTCACCACTGGCCCAGGCTCCAGTTTCTCCCAAGGTACCACCGATACACAAAAAAAAAACGGTCAGTCACACCTCTAACACTGGCTGTTGTATTTTCTTTTCTTTTTCAAAATCATAATCATACAATTCTCCACCACATGAAATAATGACCCTGTTATTTCTATAAATCAGGGAGGAAGACGTGTAATTTAAGGACAGCGCACAGCCGCAATTGTTTCTGGAAAATTTATTGAAAATGTGATATTTCACACATGCACACTAAACTGCAATGCCTCAGATTTCCCCTTTATTTTACATAATGTATTCCTTGATTATCATACTGCTAATTCATCTGTTAGCAAGTGGTCCTCTGGGCCAGCAGCTCTGTGCAGCAGCTCAGAGGGAAAGTTATGTTAGACACATGTGATGCATATTAAATTCTCGGTGTTGTAAATGCAAAAGAACAAAATTATTTATTTGTGTTTTGCAGCATCAGCCTCCAATGTTGTCCCGACAGTGTGTAACGGACGTGAGGTGGTGGACTCCACGACGTCGTCCTTGTGAAGATGGGTTGAGTTCCTTTGCCAAGCGTTGTAGACAGAGTTATTTAATCACTAGTCCTGAATCAGGTGTCTCAGATATTAAAGAGGTCACACAGATGACTGTCCTGACTTAGTTGTCCTCAAAGTGCTGTGAGTACAATGTCCCGATTATTTCATTTTGTTCTTTGACTCGTAGCGATTTTTAAATGAGATGCCAATAAAGTGGCGTGTAGCCCTTCTTTTTATGGACGAATTCTACTTGCAACAATGAGGTAAATTATAGTAAATCTGTTAAATGTAATATATTCGAGACGTTTTTAATGTAGATTTTGGTGAACGAGTTTGTGCTTTCTTGTAATTTATGTAAATAAAATGTGTTTTTTATTAATACTATAATGAGCTATAGTCCGACTATCTCTGTGCACATGATATGCAAAACTACTTTGATGCCTTCATTTACACCTTGGCCTGAGCTCAATGCACTGCTAATACACATGCAAATAGAAAAAGCATGTGCAAATTAAGAAAACAACTTCATCAATTTGACGACAAAGTATTTTCCAGGGGACCAAAAAAAGTGGTGAACCTGGCTGTAGTCCACCGCTTTGTGGGGCTCCATCTGACGAGTTGTGACTTTTTGCAGCGCAGGTGCTGCCCTGGTTATTGTCTG
Source organism: Paralichthys olivaceus (assembly GCF_024713975.1). Lineage (NCBI taxonomy): Eukaryota > Metazoa > Chordata > Actinopteri > Pleuronectiformes > Paralichthyidae > Paralichthys > Paralichthys olivaceus. The sequence goes on from NC_091094.1 coordinate 17,445,144, forward strand.
GTTCAGTGTCTTGCTTAAAGATACTTTAACATGAGGATAGAAGTAGCCATGTGTTCGAACATCAACCCATCAACCTCCTGGTCATTAAAGAAGAGAGAAAGAAGAAAACCATCGTTATCTCAAGATAGCAGCCAAATCATTTAAATTCAGGTAGTCAAATTTATTTTAATTTAAAATAAACCATCACATTAAATTATTCAAATTTTGATTCAGCTTGGGTTTGAAATCTGAGCGATTAAATATTTCATCAGCTGTGGAATGTTTATCAGCTTCAATCCACTCCATCTGCTAAGACCAAACAGCCTCTACATGGAAATTACCAGCACAAATATCATCATCTGCTGATGTGGGATAAAATCCACTGAAGTTGCCCGAGGAATAAGCAGCCCCCTGTGTGCATGAGGCAGACGATGTAGACCCAGAGTATCCGTGATTTAACACTGCCATCTTGTGTCCACATTCTTTGATCTTATGAACCACAATGAATGCTGCCCTGAAGTGTGCTGGAAGTACTGCGCATCAAGAAAGTGGAGGGAAAGCCACAGCACTGTGTTATTTAATCAGATCTGCTCAGAGGCCCTCGTCAAATTACTAAAGCTACAGCATGCACTGCAACAAGTTGTAGATGTGACAGCAAGAGATGGAATATTGTGTTGTTTGTAAAGGTTAAAGCGAGGGCGACATTATAATATATAATGACGTGATTATGAGAAAATACATTATTGTCTTTGGGGAAAATTTCTGTCCAACAAGCTTTACTTTGGTATGTGACATGAGTGATAGCTGCAAGACAAATGTGTAATGTGCACACACACACACACACACACACACACACACACACACACACACACACACACACACACGCACTAAACCTGAACACAGTTCACATCTGACCCCTAACCTTGTATTAGTTAAAAGGATTTATTGTTTTCTTGAAAGAACAAAACTAAATTCAAAACTCTATCTGTACAATGAAGATGTCAGTTTAACACAAAACAGATTTTTGTCTGTGAGGAATATTTTGTAACTAAACCTTTAGATAACACTTGTACTGTGCAGGTGATTAGAGACTCAGTACCTCCACCAAAAAGGTTGAGTTTTCAGCTGTGTTAGATCGCAGGTTTACACAAAAACAATAATTCATGCTATATAATATATATTATATAATTCATGCATATATTGCTTCCTGTATTACCGCTGGTCAAGTTGACTGATCAAGGCGGGCCAGAACGACCACCTGCACATCCTGGTGCTGCTGGAAGAACCCATTCAATTTTGGGCAGATCTAAGAATTTCTTTTACACATTGTGTGAATAATTGAGGGAAATCATTCACGGATCTTGATGAAATAAATAAAGCATGTATGTTTAGGAGGCTGATATTTATAATAATCTGGATCTAATAAGTTAAACTATGGGTTTATAAGGGGACTGGCATTCTAGTTACCAGTAGACTCACTCAGTCTCTCCAGTCTGTCTTCATCTGTCTTGGAAGTTTTGAGAAGCAGTATGGGTGGAGGCCTGCAGCAGCAGCAACAGGGGGAGCAGTACCTCCACAGGTAGGACAGCAGGTGGCGCTGTTGCCGTGCAGCTCTGCAGACTCCAGTCCAGCGGCAGCAGTAAGAAGAGGAGCAGAGCGCTGAGCTGAGCTCCTCCTCTTCCTCTCACTGTAAACTGACTGTAAACTTCCCGACAGTCTCATCAGCTGGACTCTGTGTTTGTGCAGCAGCTGCGAGGAGGAAGCGCTGTGTCTATCTCACACACACACACACGGACACACACACACTCACAGTACTGCATGTTATAAAGGTGAGTTTCCAGCTGCTTGATTAAACTCATTTCCTCTCTGGGATAAAACAGGAGAAGGCGGAGGCTTCAGGATCCAGTTGACTTGTTCCAAACCTCGTTAAAAACCACTAATGTTGCTGAATGACGAGTTATTGTTGCTTGTTGCTTTATACAACTGTGGATTCACTCGTGTTCAGAGGACCAGTGTTAGAGATAGAGTGTGTGTGTGTGTGTGTGGGGGCTGTGGGCATGTCAGAGCTTGTCCAGGCCCAGTGGCCAACATGACCAGTGTGTCTGTCATCAGAGAACATGGCCCCAAAGAGACGAGCTGCTGCTGCCAGGGCTGGAGGCAAGAAGGTGAAGAAGGAGCCCGAGACTCCGAAGCCCAAAGATGCCTTCACCTCAGCCAAGGAGGCCCTGCTGGCTGCAGGGCCACAGGTGAAGGGCAGGAGGAAGGTGGACGAGCACTGCTCACTGTCTGGATCTGGAGAGGTCAGTCCAGATGCATCTTAATAGAAGTTCAAAGTATTTATTCATCTTCTCTAGGTTCATGACTCAAACATATTCAAACCTGCAGAGATCTGTTCTTCTCTCCAGGTACATGAGGACTACGACTGCATGCTGAACCAGACCAATGTTGGACATAACAATAATAAGTTTTATGTCATTCAAGTCATTGAAGCAGACAATGAATACCATACGTGGAACAGATGGGGTCGAGTGGTAAGTCCCTTCCTGATTTACTCAGTTTGCAGATATGAAAACTTTTAGAATAAACAATACAGAATAAAAATAAAATGAATTCAAATCAGAATTAAGAAAAACGTTTATTGATTCAAGCTCTAAATACTTTCTTGTATTTGTGTTTTTTTATTTATATTTATAATAAAGTATATGGCTGAACTGTCAAATATCAAGCCTTGATTACATAAGGGTTTGAAAAGTACATCTTTTGGAATCACTGGCAATATATATATATTTTTATATATATATATCTCAGTATCTGAAAAATGTTTCACCCCCAATATTGGTATTGGCATCAGCCTCCACAAAGATCTGTATCAGTGGGACTCCATGAATAATGTCTGAATGAGTTGCTTCTGATTGCCTCATCTGTCTGAATCTGAATTCAGGGGGAGGTGGGACAGTCCAAACTAAACACGTTTGACAAGCCTGAACAGGCCGTCAAAGACTTTGAGAAAAAGTTCAAGGACAAGACCAAGAACAACTGGAGTGATCGCATGAGTTTTGTGTCTCACTCTGGGAAGTACACTCTGATTGAGGTGGATGGAGAGCAGGATGCTGAGGTGAAGGTAAGTGAAGCCTGAAATTTGAACACACTTTTGAAGTTGTTTCAGATATTTTAAACCTTTGCAGGTCTGGTAAGTTGACTACATCTCACTGGTTGTACTTTTTGCTGTTGCAGGTGGACAGTGTGGATGGAAAGTCAGGCAAAGATACTAAAAATGTTCTACCTTGCACACTTGATGCAGCAACAAAAGACCTCATCCAGCTTATTTTCAGTAATGACATGTTCAAGGAGGCGATGGAATGTATGAACTTAGGTGAGTGCGTTTCTTTCAACCAAGCCTTTTATACAAACAGGTTCACGTAGACTGTGTGTTCTGTATACTTGTTGGGTAACATGCCTGTAAGAGGCTGTAGCACTAAACACGGTGCTGATCTCTTAGCTTCACCTATCAGTACTGTTCAGAAAAGTAAGAAACGTGGAGATTGCTGAGTGAAGCGGTAAATGATTGATCCAATGTGACAGAGGGTGAAGTCGGCATTTACACAACACGTCAGCATTTTGAGAACTTCTGATCAGAGTGTTGGACTTCGCTAATGCAGTTGTTGGAGGTTATGTTTTCACCCCTCACCATTAGTTTGACTGTCTGCAGGATTACTCAAAAACTACTCAACAGATTTCCATGATACTTGGTGGAACGATGCATTATGGGTCAGGGAAGAATTTTGATGTGGATGTAGATCAGGGGCGAAACCAGAATTTATCTTTAACACTGTTTCAACACTTCTGAGGAAAACAATCAGGCATATTTAGAGGACTGATATCTATGAGTGCAGCTTGCCATTCTCATTGTAAGTTTGTGCTAACATGTGGAAGGATCTGAAGAAACACATTCAAATACAAAATAACCAGATGAGATCAACATATCATAACTGGTATGGTTGATGTTTATAATTGTGTGTGTGTGTGTGTGTGTGTGTGTGGCTGTTGTACAGACATCAAGAAAATGCCGCTGGGAAAACTCAGTAAGCTGCAGATCGCAAAGGGCTTTGATGTGTTGGAGGAAATCGAGGCGGCCATGGGCAAAAAAAACGGAGCAGCCCGTCTGGAGGAACTTTCCTCCAAGTTCTTCACCACAGTCCCACACAACTTTGGACGGAACAGGCCACCAACCATCAATTCTAAAGAGATAGTGGAGAAGAAGAAAGAGATGCTCATGGTTCGATAATTTCTTTTAGATTACATGTTGGAACATTTCACGTTCTGACTTTGTAAAGCTCTCACTCAAAACCCTGCGCTTGCACCCAAATAAACCCTGCTTGTGCTTACGGGTGTCTGAGAATTTTGACAGACTTGTTGCACATAAAATCCAAGAGCGGAAGCAGTGTTTTGAATGAGAGCATTACTAAATCTGAACGTGAAATCAAGAAGTCCTGCTCTCAACCTGAAAGACACTCTTGAAAAAAAACAACATTGCTTTGAGTGATGTATTGTCAGTACTGAAGTCGCTCTCCTTTGACAAAAAGGTGCTGGCTGACATCGAGCTCGCCCAGACTCTGAAGTCAGAGACCGAGAAGGCTCAGGAAGAGATGATAGAGACAGTTCCTCACCCTCTCGACCAAGACTACACTTCTCTTAAATGCAAGCTCGAGTTAATGGACAAGGATACGGAAACTTTCAAGGTACTGTGTCACATAATAAGGTTCATTTAAAAGAAACTCCAACTTAAATTCAAAGCTCTTGTTCTGTCATGAGTGATTTTTGTTCATCTTTCATTCATATTAACTTCTGATTTTTATTTTTTTAATTTAAAGATCATAGAAACTTACCTGAAAGTGACGGCAGGTAATTATCGTAAACCAAAAATTATCAACGTTTGGGAAGTTGATCGAGAGACAGAGGTAAGAACAGCAGTCAACCTTGTTTCATCCCAGACAGAAGACTGTAATCATCCTGTAAATGAAAAAATACATATTGCACATTACAGGGAGAGCGCTTTAGTGAAAATGATAACCTAGAGAACCGCCGTCTGCTGTGGCACGGTACAAACATCGCGGTGGTGGCAGCGATCCTGAAGAGCGGTCTGAGGATTATGCCTCATTCAGGAGGCCGAGTTGGTCGTGGCATCTATTTTGCATCTGAAAACTGCAAGTCTGCAGGTTACGGTGAGGCTGAGGACTAAAGAAGTAAATCATGACATTAATTGCTATCATACTGATACTGCGGTGTTTGAAAATTTACATTTTCTGCTTAATGTTTTTAGTGCGCACCTCTAAAAACACCGGAGTGATGTTTCTGAGCGAGGTGGCCCTCGGCAAAGAGTGCACCATTACCAAAGATGACAGTTCCCTGAAGAAGGCTCCTGCAAGTTATGATAGTGTGGTGGCTCGAGGATCAGTGGAACCAGGTACAATACTTCCTTTGTTTTGTCTCGCTCTCAAGGTCACTGCCTGTAAATTGAGAGACACATTTCTTTTATGTAGAGATATTGTGATACCATTTTCCCCTTCTTGATACAGCTACAGATACCTGGAGAACCGATCCCAAACCAGTGCATTTAAAAAAAAATTACTATATATACTTTAACAGCTGTATGGTACTAACCCTGAATAGCAGCTTTAATGATCTTGTTTTACAGTCACAACTGAAAAAGAGCAAATAAAAGATTGTTAGTGTTGTAATTTAAAACACTAGCGCCACCCCTCTAAACTGTCGTGCAGCTAGTAAATGTTTCCGTTTTATTTTCCAGAGTGAGACATTGACAAACTGCTGACATTTTAGCAATAATATAAAGCACCTTTCAAAACTGCCATTACAAAATGAAGTGATTTCCTGAAAGAGAAAATTAGAGCTTTAACTGGTGAAATGAATATTCTTTAAAGAACTGGTATCATATAAGTAAATAGCTTTGTGGATTCACTGATGCCTGACCCAGCAGTTTTGGATGCAAATCTCTATTTTTGGGTCTATAAACTCAGTCAGTGCAGAATTGTGGTTTAATTTAGCATAACAATAATTCATTTTGAAGATCATATTACTTCAATAACATTTTACTTGGCTCATTTTGTTTCCCTAATTTCCCACATTGTTAGAAAAGGAAAGCATTTGAGAAGTGATGTTTAAGGTGACCATGCTTCATCGGTCTTTTGGTCAAGTTTTGTTTTTCTCCTGTGTTTTTAAGATCCCTCTAAGGACATCTTCATCACCCTGGACGGCAAGGAAGTTTCTGTCCCTCAGGGCAAGCCCATACCTCAGCCCCAGTTCTCAGACAGCCACTTCTGCAACAGCGAATACCTCATCTACAAAGAGAGTCAGTGTCGCCTCCGCTATCTGCTGGAGCTGAAGATGTAGTATGAATTCAACCGGAGGAAAGAGGCAGGCCCTTTGAAAGAGAAATACTCTTCAACCTTAACATATATGGGGGTGCTGAAAAAGCTTGGCTATGAGATCTCCTAATCTAATATGGTTATTGTCTTCATTATTAGTCATTGTTTAGATATTCCTTCCATTAATGGTGGTACTTCTCTACTACTTCCTGTGCCTTATATTTTGCACACTGTAAAACTATCAAACATATACAGGTTGACAGGCTTGGTCATAAACTGCAAAGCTTCACATTGCATTTAGTTTTTCTTTTACCTTGACAGAGAAGATGTCTTTTCACCATTAGCCTATCGGTATATTTATCCACATCTTGACTTGTAAACACCTAAAAGGCCTCTAAATGCTTGCACTTTTTTGATTTTGAATTTCATGAAGCACCTAGTGTTTTATTTTTGCTTCTCGGTTCAGTTCTTTGAGTAGCTTACCTCTGAAATATAGCATTATTTATTCAGAGCGGATATGAAAATATAAACCTGTTCCTGAAAAAGAAAATATCTCTTGGATATTATGAAGGTGTTGTCACTACACTAACATTTTGAATAATATTATTTGATAGAATAGATGTTTAAATTAATATATATACATATATATATATGTATATACATAATACACATATATGGTATCCTATGCACTGAAATGTTTACAGGTGGAATAATGTTTGTGGATAACTTCAAGGCACTGTTACAAATCTAAGAATCGGTCTAACGCTGAACACTGAAAGTGTTTCTGTGGAGTTAAATATTACATGTGAGTTATGGATAACATATTTCTTGCCTAATAGGTCTTCCAGGTACATGATGGTGGTACCACATCGCACCATGTGGTGTCAGTAGTGAGCAACTCCTTTATGAATGTAACTGTCTCAGAAATAACTTGAACCAATGATTAGTTAATAAACTAAAGTGAGCTGCAGCTTGTTACCATCTTTGTTGTCTTAATTTTGAGCTTGAAGACTTTATAACTATGTAGGGTGTTTTACATTTGTTATCCTGCTGGATTACAGTAGATAAAAAGAAATATAATTTGTATGACAGTGCTACAGAGCATTTTTGAAAAATATGGTGATGAAAATGTGAGTAAATTAAATTAGACTTAAAGATCAAAATAAAACCTTTTAGTCATGTCAAATATTTACCAAGCCCTTTTTATATTTACATCCTGTAAAGCAAATTGGAAATATACAATATCAAATGAAGTATTACACGACCAACCTAGAACATTGGACAAGATGGAGAATGTCCCTGTGCTCTAATGTAACAAGAAGGTCATTTCTCTCCCCAAGGCACTCACATTTTTTAAACTTAAGATATATTTCTGGAAATACACTTCTGTAGTTTTACTCTTAGGTAGGATTCTGAATGCAGGACCTTTACTTCGAGTTTTTTTTTTAGACTGATTTGTTTGTACTGTAACTGTAAGGAATCAGAGTTCTTCTTGGATCACATAAATAAACACAATCACCTTTGATAAACAGATGGAAAATAGCATGCACATTATTTATTTCCCACGGAGATGTTCATTCAGTAAATAATAATTCTTGAGCACAAACACAGCAAACAGGTAAATGGTGAATCTCCCCTTTAAGCTGGAGGCAATTAGGACCCAGGGAACACTGGGCTCTAAATGGAGGACAGTGGAGTGTGTGTCTGTTTGAAAGGAACACACACACACACACACACACACGCAGTCACAAACAATACAATGTGTGACAGTCAGTGCCATACACAGCACAGGACAGGGATGAGAGTGTTTCTGGTGGACGGGTGATGAGAGAGGAAGCAGCATCTCTGAAATCATCATGGACTCAGTGATCTTCAATTGGAGATGGGAATCTGTGATGAGTCTGGACCTTTGCAGCGTCTACACTTAAGGATCAAACTTCCTTTGATAACACTGACTATTTTACTTTTTGGGATAAAAAAATAAGATAAAATAAAATAAAGCTGGACTGCTTTTGGTTTGGGTCGATTGAAACAATATGTTGTATTGCATTTGAAGCTTTGTCAAGTCAGACGTCTGATTCTCCTGTTTGGTCTGAACTGCACCAAACAAAGAGAGGATTATGGGTAAGTTGCTTTTAAGAATAATCAGCTTTATTGTTGTTTATAATGCAGTATGTGTTTGTATTTATCTTTGGCATTATAAATCTAAATATAATCTTGTTCTTATTATGTTTTACTAAACAATGAGGAGTGAAGCCACTGGTATGTTTTGCTACGTTCATTCTCAGTGCAGTGTTGCATGTTGTAAAATGCAACAGATTGTCCTCCTTTTTCTTTATAGACATTCTGGAGCAGAACCTTTGTTTTTTCCCCCTGAATCAGATAATAACAAAATCAAAGTAGCATAGCTCTTCATCTAGAAACTGCTTTAATTATCATTTTATGATATCACGATATATCTTTGTGCATTTGTCAAGAAAGACCTCACTCTCCTGCACATTTACTCTTGTTCAGTCATGTGCTCTTTGAGTGTAAGTGGGTGTTGTATCAAGTTGTCCCTTTTTTAAAATTCTCTTTCATGGATTTGTTAGATACAAATCCAGAATCAAACACATGAACTAAACAACAAATATTCAGGAACAGTTGGACCTAAGACAGAAAGCAATCTGAGAACTGACCAAAATCACAGCTTATTCTCCTCAAAACTCTTATCTCTGATAATTATGTAGTTTTTAATTTACCCACAAGTATATTTACACTTTAAAGATGAAAACTGGTGAAACATACAGAGAGACTTGTCATATATTATACATATATACATATATGTTATATATTTATTTTTGGATAAAGCATATACCATGTAAAGGGATTTTCTTTTTTTACGTTTTTTTTTATAAGGGTCCGGACTTTAAAATTGTTTGATTTTTTTTCTTCCATTTCCAGATTGCACAGAGAGATACAGGACATGAAGACATCTGAGAAACAAATGGAGGAAGTTCTTAATGAATAATGGCCGACAAGACTGGTCTCATGATAGCCTCTCCGTCAATTCAATCAATTCCAAATCTCACCACAGCCCAATGGGAGCCCAATCCCACAGTTCCTGCAGAAGTGAACGTCGTCACGAGCTCCCAGTCACAGATAAAGGACCTGTTTGGGTTGTTCTGCATGGTGACCCTTAACCTCATCGCCTTGTTGGCCAACACCGGCGTGATGGTGGCCATTGCTCGGGCACCTCACCTGAAGAGGTTTGCGTTTGTGTGTCATCTCTGTGCGGTTGACCTGTTGTGTGCCATCCTCCTCATGCCTCTGGGGATCATATCCAGCTCGCCGTTCTTTGGCACCGTGGTCTTCACTGTTCTGGAGTGTCAGGTTTACATCTTCCTCAACGTGTTCCTCATCTGTCTGTCCATCCTCACCATCACAGCCATTAGTGTGGAGCGTTACTTCTACATCATACACCCCATGCGTTATGAAGTCAAGATGACCATCAACCTTGCTGTCGGTGTAATGCTCCTAATCTGGGTTAAGTCGGCCCTCTTGGCTCTGGTCACACTGTTCGGTTGGCCATCTTATGGACATCATAGCTCCATCGCTGCAGCTCACTGCTCTCTGCACGCGAGCCACAGTCGTCTGAGGAGAGTATTTGCTGTGCTCTTCAGTGTGGTTTGTTTCCTGGTCCCTGCGGTGGTTATCTTTGCTGTTTACTGTGCAGTGTACAAGGTCGCTCGTTCTGCAGCCCTGCAGCAAGTCCCCGCTGTGCCAACGTGGGCAAACGCGAACATTGCCAAGGATCGCTCAGACTCCATCAACAGCCAGACCACCATGATTACCACCACCCGCACTCTGCCCCAAAGACTGTCTCCAGAGAGGGCCTTCAGCGGAGGCAAGGCTGCTCTTACTCTGGTGTTCATCGTGGGCCAGTTCTTGGTTTGTTGGTTACCGTACTTCATCTTTCACCTGCAAATGTCTCTGACTGACTCCATGCAGAGCCCCGGCGACTTAGAGGAGGCAGTCACCTGGCTCGCTTACTCCTCCTTTGCAGTGAATCCGTTCTTCTACGGCCTGTTGAACAGACAGATCAGAGAGGAGCTGGTGAAGTTTCGACGCTGCTGCCTGACCCAGCCCGTGGACTTTGGGGCATCCAGCCACGAGGGCTCCCTGCAGGAGAACTTCCTCCAGTTCATCCAGAGAACCAGCAGCACAGCTGAGACCCAGTCCAGCTGTGCCAACTCCAGCCCCAGAAACACTATGAACCAGGGGATAAAGATTCCTGGACAAATACCTGAGGAACATGCCTGAACATTAACCAACCTGAACGAAGGACTACTGTCCTAATATATATTATATTTGTGCATATTGTCTCTATACAATACTGACAGGCCCATATTTACATTTAAAGGATTATTAGTTTCCCTAATTGTTGCTTCTGTCCCCACAGGGTGCAAAGAGGTCTCTTAATGATGGGCGGCAAAATCAATAATCATTTTTCTTTGGCTGAGAACAATGACAAGTATTGATTTTGTCATCTATCACTTATCTGTGGCTATTAAGGCCAAAAGGAGCCATCAGACCAAGGCCCAATTCCTTTCCCTTGGCCCCACCCCTAGATATGAAGTGCCCTTCGCTGGTAGTGTCCCGCTCCATTAAGATCCATTAATTATTGTCTGAGAAATATATCCAAAATGTAAAAACACCATGTCTTTCAATGTTTAAGTGAAAAAATCCATTCCTTTGTTTTTGTGTAATCTTGCCTTAAAACACACAAACCAACCTACAAACAAACATTCAGGAGGACAAACATAATCTCAATGGTGGAGGAAGTAATACTTTAATGTACATGTGTAATGTCAGTATTGTTTTTAGACAGACCTAAAAAATTTGATTCCACACTTAAAATAAATGTCCAGTGCCTTTCTCAGTTTAATTCAGGTAAGCGTTTTCATTACAGGTCAAGGTGCTACAGCTCTACTGTGGCCTGAAGTATTTAAATAAATGTGATAAATGTTCCCCACTAAGTAATTTCACAATACATCGTCATTGGCCTGGTTTCATTCAATTCAATTCAATTCAATTTTATTTGTATAGCGCAAAATAATAATATACATTATCTCAAGGCACTTTCATAGAAGGTCAAGACCTTAAAATCGTATTAATATAGAGAAACTAGGGTAGAGAGGGTAGATAGGTGTTTTAATGGTGTTTGCTAAAATGTTTTATATATTTATAAATGTGTTTATATGGAGCTTTACTACAACAACACAAAGTGTAACAATGGAAGTTGGTAAATGTACAGTTGTTGTGTAGATACAAAGGATGCAGCGTTATTTGGATTTTCTGGTGTTAGCTGGACACTATTTGGCAGCACTCTTACTTTTGCCACTCAACCTCAGTATAATGCTTTGGGTTACCTGTGGCCTTGATAGGATAAAAGCCGTCTGACTGGGTTCATTAAGGCTGAAGAGTAAGCGAGAAATAAACGTCAAACTTTAGTTTAGTCTTGTCTTCTTCTGCTTTCATGAAGCGGCCTCAACCAGAAAACACTGCCCCCAACTGCCACAAAGGTCATTATTTCTCCCCTGTTCGTTTGTTGGTTGGTGTGTTTGTGAACAAGATTACACTAAACCTACTGGATGGGTTTTCATGAAGTTTGGTGGATAGATGCACAATGGGTCAGGGAAGATCCCATTAAAATTGGGCTGTGGTTCCAGATCAAAAGGCTGATCCAGGAATTTGTCCTATTTTTATTATTTTTTTTACTATCTTTTACATTATGAGATTTATAGAAAAAAATAGCCAAGGATCGAGAGAAATTTGGTGCAGCTTTAATTAATTCAAGAGGACTGTTGGCGGGGGTGCAGTGCTCCACTGAGTGTCATTCCACTCTATTGTATTTGAATGAGAACAGATTTTCCACCATATGAAAATAGGTCGGCTCTACTGTCATTTATTTCATGCCAATAACAATATTCTATATTTGCCAGTGTTATATTGATACCTGACACTGGTGCAGCATTGTATTTGATGTCAGTGTTGCCCAGCAGTGTCGTCTACATCTGAGGAATAACTTGATAAACAGCAGCACAGTGCGACTCCCACGTATCACTTTCAGAGCACCAGCATGTTGGTGGCTCTGCAGAGTGCGAGCAGCTCTCATGAATCGGAGAGACAATACCTCAGAGTTCCTGCGTGCAACAGATATGCTGCTAGACGCTGAATGTCATCCGCCCCTGTCGTCATGGAAATTGAGTGAGCCTGTGACTCACATAGCAACAAGGACCTTTCGCCTGGATGTATGTTTAAGCTTTGGATTCTGATTGGACTTTACTAATTCTGCCTCATGTCTCCTTTCCAGATGCAGACTGATTACATAAGGTCTATACGTTCAGATAGAAGCTCATATCATATAATATGGACATCTGTAATAGTGACATGGTTACTCTGAGGCGGAGATAGTGAATTTCCAATGGAAATCATTACTGGGCATTGATAAAGCTCTAAAAGTGGTGACAAAGTGCTATTTTATGGCCTCCGCTATTTGTATTAGTCTTTCACAAACAGTGGAAAAGACAGAATAGTGTGGTTACTGCAAGTAACAGCAAACACCATTTTGCTGTCACTAATTGGGATATTCTCCACCATGCTTGCATAACTGTGATAGTGTGCGTTAAATATGTGGTGGGTTATGCATTAGGGGGATATAAATGCTGCATAAACACACACAGTGTGAACCTATGTTGTAAGACTAATGTTTAGATATCCTCTTGTATATTTTTATGTCTGTCTCTGTCTTTAATGCTCGTCTTCACAAATGCATAACGATTAAATAATGAAAATATCGGGATTGATTTCATGAACAAAAACTCAAAAAACTGGAATGGCACTCCCAAAAAATAATTTCTAAATATGTTCCAATTAATTTACCAATTAATCGACTTATCATTGCATTGTTGTTTATAATATTGCAAGTAAAATAGCACAATATGACAACATAAATAACATAAGACAAAAGATATTAAAATGAGCATCATGGTGTCATTTTATGCAGCTTTCAATTGAAATGATTTTTTTACAAACATTTACCAAATGTGGTAAATGAGCTTCTGTTAAGCTGTGGATCATCAGACCTCAGACACAATCACAAGACAATATGTGGGGCTCATCATCGCCATGGTTTCCACACACACACACACTCATGCACAAATTGCTAATCAAATGCCACCATTCCACTACGACTGCAGTATTTCTGCTGGAACTGGGAGGACATGTTGCAATGGTAGAAAATGACTATTTGGTCCATGTGATTGAAAATTGTAGGTAATTTCCCCTTCAAGGATAAATGTGAGGGTTTATTAGAAAAATAAATATTAGACAAAACATGGCCAGCAGAGAGCGCTATACACCAGTATACCAAAGGATTGTTTATATATCTCTGAAAGGAGGGATTCTAGGAATTTTATATAACTGTAATTTGCTAAGTGAGTGCTGATGTTCTTTTCAAAATAAGAATGACATCTCAGGGTTCATTGGATATTCTGACATAGGCAGCAAAACACGGAAATAAAAGGCCAGTGTGTATGAACAGATGTATTTTTCTAATTCAGTTCAAAATGTAAAGGTTTAGTATCTGAGTGTGTAAGACAGTAAGAAGGATGCATTCAATAAATGAGAGGAGAATGTTTGCTGTGAAATAAGCAACTAACATAAACATAAAAGCATTAAAAAGTACATTTTATAAAACTTGGAGAAAATAAATAGTTAACTAGTTGCATGTTTTCCTTTCAACCTCATTGTTTTGTTCTCCATCACAGCTCTCATCAGCATCATTTCCAGCAGCAACCGCTATTTCAGGGAGTAATCTCTAAAAAAACATTGTATGTCACCTGCACAGCATCAGGCAGCAGATAAAGTTAGAAACTATGGACATGGTGGAGCATTCAGTAGCTTTAAAACCAGACTGTCCTCGAGAGTTGACTCAAATCAAAACTAGAGATAAAACAAGAGAAGAAACTTGTACTTGTGTAGATTTGTGGCCAGAAATAAATCTGTAAATGAATATTTTAGCCTTTTGTTAAATGTTAAAATGTGTTTATATCAACTTTCTATATCTGCATCTCAGGGGGGAAAAACTTTGTGTTACACTTAATCTGAGTTTTTGAAATTGTCTATATTTGGGAATGTGGTGTTTTTATTCCTAAATAAATTTACTTCAACAATACAGGTCCAAGTAGTGTCACAGTGTTGTTTCTGCTGTGTGCTCTTTGCAGAAGACTACCTGTTCCAACAACATTAATAATAATATTTAAGATACTACTACTAATAATAACCATAATAATATTCTTAATTTCTCTAGTTCTTTTCAAAAAATGTTTTACAACGTGCTTCACAAAATAAAAGATAAGTGTAAAGTTAATCAAAGGAAGGCCACATTACACTCAGCAATGCCATTAAAAAACAAGTAAAAGAACAACACACAAACAATAATAGAACAACATTAAAAACAATTAAAATTAAATAATAAGAAATTACAACAACACTAGTCAAAGGAGGGGTGGGTGGAGGGTTGCTGACGGTGGCTTTAACACCCCAGGGGCACTGGAGTTATGATTACCTGGCTTAATTAACCCATCATTACACTCATACTTACTAGCATGTGTACATGTTTTAAGCCTAACCTTCACACTAATAGATACTCTTAGAATCACTAAATGAATGCACACTGATTTTATGCTATTAGTGATTACCCTCAGACATTTCTCATGTAAGTCTAAATGAGACTTTCCTTGCAGGGTGTCATGTCAGTGGAAACGGGCCTGGAAAAGCCAATAAAGGCATTCCTCAAGCAGAGGCAAGGCAGTCAGCAGCCCACTATGTTCCACCTGGGTGTCAATGAGGAGCATGCAGAGGTTGCAGCGGTAAACCATCATCCTGCCACATCCTGCCCCTCCTCCATGTTTCCATCGACATGGCCGCAGCAGTAGAACGAGCAGAGACACAGCCTAGCCTCGTGGAAATCGAGGATCCAAGAGATCAAAAGATTAGACACCAGAGGGGGAAGTTATGGAAGTGGACGTACACTCTATAAAGATGTGGATTCCACACAGAGACACGAGGCCTCTGACTCTCAGCAGGGATCCTGAAAGAGTCAACAGACTTTAGGTAACTGATGTGACCTGTCAAGATGATTTAACCCACACAAAACACACATAAACCAAAGTACATACCCACAGGCTGAGGTGCAACATATCATTTGTGTCTGGAGACGTAGTGAACTTGACAGATCAGTAAATTAAACAACCATTAAAGCACATGATGTCGGGGCTGAGCTGAAGAAGAAATCTGTGGTTACGTTTACTATTATTTGAGCGATTCATAATAATGAGGGTGAATGCAGCTCCCAAATAAAATGGTGTCTATATTCGTCATCTCATTTTTCTTCTCAATGCAAAACTGGGAGCTGGATGGAGTGGTAATGTGTGCGGCCTAACACTGACCTCGAGTGGACATAATCATAAAACACAATATACTGTAGTACATCAAAATGTGTGGTTAAAACTCCACATCCACATTTTATAGCCCCCAGTTCTAAGTGAGCATGACCTCTGTACAGCTCCTCTTCATCAATACGCACTGAGTCCAGACTGTGTGTGGCAGCATACACATCAACCACTTCTCTACCAATACAGGATGAGGACGAATCTTCATCTATCTGGCAAAAAAATATGAATGATGAAATTGTGGAATAATCCACACGTGAGCCCAGAGATTCTGATGTGACTGTGAAGCTGGAGAATCCGGCCTGAAGAGAACAGATGCTGGGAGAGAAAAGAGTCTTCTCACATTATCTTATGCAGCAGGTCATAAAACAGAAATAATTCCATTTTCTTTAAACTTTAAAATCTGATTTAATTGTTTTTTTGAAATTATAAACCACACGCTTTCAAAGTGACCTATTGCACACATCTCCAAATGATGCTGCAAAAGTGGTTAGAGTTACACATCTGTGAGTCACAAATACACACCCATGTAGTTTGAGAGTAGTTATATTTCGACTATATTTATCTCTGATTTATGGTGAAGGTGAAACCAAAACAATTTGCCCTGTGTTAAATAAGGCACCTTTATAAGGGAGATATTTAAAGGGATATACCACCAATTCATCCTGTGAAAACAGATCACATCTTCTATAAAATGGACTTTTAAAATCTGAGAGAATAACACTTGATGATATCCTCAGGAATAAATCATTACACATTTATGACAGACAGCCTGCGTTACAAACAGGGGTTGGTGGAGTATAAAAGAAATGGTTGTCATGGAGGTTCCAACAACAGATACAACTGAGTTGCATTGTGGAATATGCAAATTCAAGGATTCTGCATTTTCATATCTGTTTTTGAGAATCATGTGACCCTTTGAAGGAAACAGGTGACACTCAACGGATGGTGCAGGAGGTAGAGCAGGTCAACCATGAACTGGGAAATAACCACTGGTTCTATTCCCAGTTCTGAGACAAAAACCCTAATTTGTGTGTGAGGAATGTCAATGGTTTATATTTTCTAGTCTTGATGACCAATCAAAGCACTTTACAGTACAGTTTGCCATTCACCCATTCATACAGTGCATCTATTAGCAGCACTTTTTTGTTCAATGAGGGGCAGTTCGGGTTCAGCATCTTGCTCAGAGACACTTCAGCAGGGTTAAACGACTTTCTGGTTGGAGGAGGACCGCTTTACTCCTCAGCCACAGCCGCCTATAGATAGAGTGTGATAGAGAAGGTGCTGGTCCTGGATGCACTGTATGAACGTGTGAATGAGTGAATGGCAAAACTGTACTGTAAAGCACTTTGAGTGGTCATCTAGAAAAGTGCTTTATATTTACCATTTTGATGCACAGAGTTTGATGCTCAGG
The DNA here is from genome assembly GCF_024713975.1 of Paralichthys olivaceus. Classification (NCBI taxonomy): domain Eukaryota; kingdom Metazoa; phylum Chordata; class Actinopteri; order Pleuronectiformes; family Paralichthyidae; genus Paralichthys; species Paralichthys olivaceus. Next base: position 17,462,417 of record NC_091094.1, read on the forward strand.
TTAAATTATTACATTACACAACAGATAATTAGCAGCATTTTGTGATTGTGTCAATAAAAACAACCAGCTCTGTTTATTGCCAGCACCCCCCACGTTGTAAACTAACCCACTGAAATCTACTGCATGACTCTAAATATAGCTGTGAGATCCCTGTGCTGTACGTCTGTCTACATTAAACAGATAACAGGAGCCGCTGCACCCTCAGCTTGAATTGACACCCATGGAGGCTGAGGTATGTCCACCATGACTCTTCGCTGAGCTATTTCTGTCCCTCTGCCTTCATGCCAAACCGGCCTCCACTCTCTCCACCGCCTTGCCGAGAATACTTCTCTAATTGAGTTGGCTCCTGGTCACATGTGCTCTGATCCCATTGCAGCCCCTCCCTCACGGCGTCTGTCTCTGCCACCAGGGAACTGGGGCAATGAATTCCAGTCCCTGCTCTGAAATCATGCTTCCTGTATTCTTCTGATTGAGACCAATAGCAACAGAGAGTTGGGAGTCGCTGCAGCGTGAGCACTTCATCAGGACCTTGTCCCCCTCCACGATTTGGCAGAACTATTATATTGTTATTATAACTATATTGTTTATGAAACCCATTGATATAGAAAGCTATGATTGATAGCAACAACTGCACAACTGAAGGAAGACTGAATTAGAGTTTTATTTTTGGGGCCCTGCAATTTTATGCATCGCTACGATCAGAAACACTTTGTATGAGGAGGCTCAGGACTTACCTTACGCAAACTCTGTTGTTCACTCTAAGACTGGGATATAAATGACTGAGTCACTTTATTGGTGAGAAGGAAATAAACATATTGATTAATGTAAATAAATAAACAAACAGTAAACTATAGATTTAACTTGCCCTGGGTCTCAAAGACTGGACTGATTTTTCTTCATGCCCACTGAGCTTTTTAACATGTTTTGTGTCATTGTTTGCACAAGGAAACATTAGCAGTTGGAAACATATTTGTTATGTAAAATAGGCAAATCTCTCTCAATAAGGCCTCCAAATGAAATGAAATGACCGAAGCTATATTTTACTATAGCAACAAGCTAATTATGGAAGCCATATGGTCCAGTGTGTCGAATACATTTCAGTGCAGAACAGCATTACAGACTTCACTGCAGCTCTGCAGCGACAGTAAAGGTGCATATATGAAAAATCAGACATGAAAAAGTAATGGTTGAAAAAGTGTGTACTAATATTAAATGATTACTTAATATTTTTTGGAAATATCATCATGTTCCACAATGCTGTGTTCCAACAAAAGGCTGAATTGGAATCATTATAAAATAGCTATGAAATATTTTTTGTGTTTTGTGGCAGTTTGCCCAAGGAAATATATTTGTCATGCAAAATATGTTAATCTCTCTTCACAAGGCCTCCAAATTAAAGGTTCAGTGTGTAGAATTTAGTGACAACTAGTGGTGAAGTTTCATGTTGCAGCTGAACACCCCTCACCTCACCCTCCTCTTCCAAACACGAGAGAGAACCTGTGGTAGCTTCAGTTGTCATAAAAACTCAAGAGGTGTTAAGTTTGTCCAGTCTGGGCTACTGTAAAAAACACGGCATAGAGAGGACCCCCTCCAGATGTAAATATAAAGTATTAACATATAAAGGGCCCATTCAATTTTGATGAAACACTCTAGTGAAAACGTCACAAGGATTATTTTATATTCAATTTCTGCCAATAGAGCCCTTTCACGTGCAGGTGCATTGTAGAAAATTAGATTTGAAAATCTTTGAACAAGTGTGGACTCATTTGAATTTTCATTATTTCCCAAAACACTGTGTTCTGACAAGAGCCCGAGCAGAAGGGTGTGTTGGTGCTCGACCGTCTTACTCCCTGTGGTGGAAGTTCGTGCCACTGTGCAAACTCTGCCCAGTTCTCCCCACAGCCCCATGTGAAATGTGACACAACCCTGGGTCCTTTAAGGCATGCCTTCTCTGTCTGTGTGCACTACATTGTGGCGTGTGAGTGTATATGCTATTTTTTTGTGTGGGTGCTGGGTGGTGGTCAGGCCTCCGTTTTCACCAGGACGTCTGCAGCTGCTGTCCACTGGTATGTGAGTGGGAGCGTCCCAGTGGCGATACAGAAGTTCAGACTCGAACTGAGGTGGCTGCGAGCAGTTTGATCCAGGAAGGTTCACTCTCACTCTCTCTCTCTCTCTCTACGGCCCGTCCAGGACCTGCAGCCCGACCATGGCGGATCAGTACCAGTACAACGCCACCGAGGAGAAGATCGTGAAGGACAGCCACACCAAGGAGATCGACCTCATCAACAGAGACCCCAAGCAGATCAATGAGGATGTAGTCAAGGTTTGTGCAGCATACAGACAACACCCTGTCACAGTGAGGATCAAGAATGTGACCCCTGTGATGTCATGTGTGGAGAAAATGCAGTAAATAGTTTATCGGCACAAAAACAAGAGAGCAGGTTATTATATTGTCTGGAAAAGCCCTAAAATAGATCGAGAGCTATTCCTGTTGCCTCTGCGGGACATAGGGGTTATTTTGGGAATGAGGTAGAAGAGTATGACACTGATCCTCTGTGACACCATGTTTTATTTAGGTTTGACAACTGTTTATGCTGTGATTGTTGCTATGACACCACCGCAAACAGTTTCTGTAAGGAGGAGGCTGAACATACTGTACATTAGATTAGATCGTGTTTGAATGAAAGTTTTTCGTTTTTACAGCTGAATTTGGAATGATTTAGTGATGTGGTCGTATTTGTCTTCAGCCGTTAAGACGCGAATATTACACATTTAATCTGGAAGGTTTGTTAATATTAACCAGTGACAGATCTGGTGATATTTTATTTTTCTTTGCTATACCCTCAAAACAGAGATTGGCTATATCGATAAAATAAGTCCCCTTAATTAGATGAGCAATCCAATTTAACATCTTCGTGCCAGTTCTCTTGCTGAATTTCTACTGAACACAAACTGTGCTTGTGCAGAATTTTGACTCTACAAATCCTCCCAGACCTCACAGAGAAAAATATAAAACAGGAAAATACACATCCAGCCATTTATTCAGAGGATGATCTTAGGCAGCTACTTAGACAGGAAACCAACAGTGAGTTGTTCCTACTGCTTCTGATCCTATCCAGTGGATCTGGACAGAATGTAAATAAGGTTTGAGATGTGTGGGGTGTCTGCCTGTCAAGATTACTGACAAGTTGGTTCACGCACGTACAGACACCTCAAAACAGATTGGACCACTGTACAGTTGCTTTCATGCATTTTACATGAAAGCATCCGTCAGTAAAATGTTTGGACCCAGCTGTAAAAATCAAGTCTACATCACAACAGATAAAATGGATTTTCTGCATACACACACTTGACATTGACATGTGGAGCCCACAGAGGTCTGGTGGAGGGAGATGTTTGAAATTATTTGATGTGCATTAATGAAAGCCTCTCTTAAATTTCTTATCAGGTGGAGTTTGAGGATGTGATTGCAGAGCCTGATGGAACACACAGCCTGGACGGAGTGTGGAAGCTCAGCTACACCACTTTCACTGTGTCCAAATACTGGTGTTACCGCATCCTGTCCGCCATCTTCGGCATCCCTGTGGCTCTGCTCTGGGGCTTCCTGTTCGCCTGCATCTCCTTCTGCCACATCTGGGCTGTGGTTCCGTGCATCAAGAGCTGCCTGATTGAGTCACAGTGCATTAGCCGCATCTACTCCCTCTGCATCCAGACCTTCTGCGATCCCTTCTTCGGGGCCCTGGGCAAGATCTTCAGCAGTGTGCGGGTGGCGCTGCGCAAAGAAGTCTAAAGAACTCTACGCAGTAGTGTTTATAGTATGACCGGATGAAGTCCGGTATCTTTTTATACACCAGAAGATAAATCCTGGCATCTTGCTTACTCCCTGATTCTCCTCCTGCAGTTCTCTTAACACGCTGCTCTCCACCCTCCCATCATCAAGCCCTCGGCTCTCAGTCCTGACATGCCTGGTGTGCCTTTTGCCACCAGAAGCTCTGCGACAGCTGCAGCAGGCAGCATGGTTCTGTGACAGCTCTGGCAGTCCTGGAGGGCTCTGTGCTCCTCACTGTGGGAGGAGAGGGCCGTTGGCCTTTACAGGAGGATCTGTCTGCTCTCACTTATTCGTATGACAAAAAAGCTCAGATTTCTCATTCACAACAAATGTAATAAACTCCCGACACTGCTGCACCTCTGGATGATGCTGCCTGTATGCATGACACATTTGGTTGTATTGAAAGTTATATGTGTGTTGCTGTGTCCAGTGTGTTTGACCTAATATTGACTGAGTTGAATTTGACACTTTCCTGTCTGTACACTTAACCTTATTTTAAAAAAACGCTAACAGAATGAAAGGAAGTGAAATGTTTTCTGAATGTCTTTGTTCAATATTGTCTGATTTCTCCATGTATTAAAATATATATATATATTCTGATATATTTCCCTCTTAATTTGTGAGAAATCCACAGTAACTAAGACATTTTCTCAAAGTGTGATGGGTGGGATATTAAATCTACGTGTTTGTACATTTCTGTATGTGTATATGATGATTTAAAAGTAAAGTATATTAACTTTGTTGCTATCGTTTACCTACAGTGTATAGAGTAAAAATATGCATTGGCTGGAGCTTAGACACCTTACAGAAGTGTCCTTATAATAAGTCCATTGTAATACGGCCTCAGTGTTTGATTGTATGTGTATCATTTCAACTCTTTTCAAAAGGTTTGCAACAACTATTCTTTATGTTCACCGACACATTACTTCAGTCATCCTGGAGGCACTAATATGTGAACTGTGACCCATTAGAGCAGGAGTGTGTATCTCAAGTGGGCCAGAGCAGTAAAACCAACAACACTACCAAATGTTTCCCCTTTATAGAGCACAGAGCAAAACACACAGCTTGAGATGTGAGAGGAAAAATAAGTACAATTTCAACTGGTTTGCATGTTTAGAGAACTGTCAGAGAACTGATCAGTGAAAGTCTCTGAAGAAGCATTTTACATGAAGTGCTTGACTTAATGTCACATCTTAACCTTTACAAGTACAACAATGTGTCGAAAGGAAACAATATTCTGCATGTCTTTCCACTTTCAGTCAGTCTGCCATCTTCTGTGTTCTCTGACAACACTTAGAAATATCATTGGCTCTTGTGGTGTCTGTCATGGGCACCAACTCCAGCAACTCCTCAATGATAGTCTTGAGCATCATCGACACCACAAACATGTCTGGCTATTTTAACAATGTCTGTGCTTGTCTGAGTTCGTCAAAATCCTTGTCAGCCACAGAGTTTCTTTTGTTGGCAAAGTCCTGTCACTTGTCCCGGCTCAAACTGATGACATTTTATTCCAAACTGCAGAACCCATTTCCTCAGACGTCCCAACCACCCACGTCCACGTGAGTTGTGGCACTGTTCATCATGATCAGTCTCAAAGTTGTGTTGAATATTTTTTTTTCCTTGAGCCACGAAAGGTGCTGTGAACAAATCAAGCTCACTCTCCTCACGTGGTCCTCATGAACATCAACTTTCACAGTGTCTCACTTATCTTTATGTGTTATTATTATAGGACCTGCCGCTCTCAATTGGACAAAGTGACACCCGGTGGACAAAACAGGAACACCAATGCTTTTTATTTAAAAAAAAGGATCTTTCATCGCATCTCTTTAAACTTAGCACAGTCGTCCTATGGGCTGGATTAGACCTGCAGCCCACATGTTTGACAACCCTGCACTAGAGGTGGCTGTTGTATGGAGTGATTAATTCGCCAGGTAAAGTGGTCAATGTGGTCTTTAATTTTAGCAGAACAAGGGCAATGATCATCAGATCACTCTCCATAGACCACATATTTTATAAAAAAAAGAATCCTACACATGCACATTTATTACATTTTTACCACCATATATATGATACATGCAGGCAGGAATTATTTGTTTCATCCTCAAGTAGAAGCTGTTATATTCAACAGCAATTTACTTTAGTTATTTCTTATTCCTTCTTTTTAAACTACTACAGAGAGACATGAAATATATAGAGTGAACTAAATCACACAGATCTAAAGGTTTTTACATGCATTTTCTTTCCCCCTCCTGCAAATGATTAATTTAATGTGTGCAATTACACATAATGCTCAAAAGACTATTTATTATGCACCAGTTGTTGGCATCTGACTTTTAATTTTTGGTCATTAAATTGATAGAGAAAAGTCTGAGTTGACAAAGATATGTGTGAAATAATTTTTTCTCTCATAATATTTTCTAATGAAAGAAGCTCAGTGTTATACAAGAAGTACATTTCTCCTAAACAGGAATATCTAAAAGTAGAGTAAAATATTCCTCATAATAATTATAATGACATTAATCCATCTTGTAATCCTCATAAATCATAAGATTAAAGCTAAATCTTTGCAAAAATAATCCAGTTGAATATTCCTACACTATCTGCCCTACTGTATTAAAGCCCTTTCTGGTAGAAGACATTTGAAATAAGTCGAACATTATGAATTTCACAAAGAAATAATTTATTACAGCATTTAATTGTTCAGTTTTTGTTTTAATCAAGCCACTTCTCACTGTTATCAATGATTACTGATGTGCTTAGTGGATCACGTCCTTGCGAGCTCATATTCTTGAAACATTTACAACGAATTATAAAACAACTGACAGAACAACAGACTCAGACTTAATTACTTTTGCAATGAGAAACGCTATAGAGTGAATTCATGGCCATGGTTTACTTTTATTGTCATGTCCTGCAGGATGATACTTCATGTCATGCAACAACTGTGACCTGAGAAAAACCTCCAGAAACATGCAGGTCACATGTCTGAACTGCACAGCCTCCAGACCCAGTAATGTGTTTTGGGACCAAGGCCGAAAGGGATGTTCAAAGTTTCAATGTGCTGCCAAAAAAGGTCCAGGAACTCGGTGACGTCCTAAATTCAGACAAACATCCCTCTGGAAATGTTCCAGGAACCTTGCCAAGGATTTTTTTAGTCTGTGTCGGAGGCAGAAGGACTTGTAATCTGCATCAGGCCAGTGAAAATTATAACGTCATCAGTGTATTTTTTTGCTGCTTTCACTCTTTTTTTTTTACTTTTTAAAAATCTTTACCAGTGACAGCTAAAACATCTCACATCAAACAGAAGCTCAAGTAACAGCTTACACGTAAGCAACCCATCGCAAAGTGAACAACACTGTACACAATATTTAATATTTAATACACATTTAAATATAGGTGACTGATTTCATTATAACACAGACAAACAGAATCTGTAAGCTTTGCTGGTGATAACAACTGAATCAATTATGTAGTTGCTCAAGGCTAACAGGGCTTTAAGTATCATTCAATCTTATTTTTTCTTTCTTTTTTAATATATTTTTTTCACTCTCTGCCCTGTAAATATGTAAATATATACTGTACATCTAAAAAAGAAAAGTAAAAACATACATCAAAAGATTGAGTGGACTGCTCAGCTGGGTCCATGATTATCTTGAAAGTTTTTATTTACAAAATATTGCCCCTCAATTATAGTTTTTTCGACTTTTTTAAATTTTATTTTCACTATGTCCTGTATATTAATGTACATGGACGATTTTAGAGCGTAGTTGTTATTACGTTTTTGGGCTTTGAACAGCAACCTTCAGGGAAAGAGATATCTGCAGGAGTCAAACTGATGGATTTTTTTGGGGGGCGACAGCATGGGGTTAAAGGCCAAGAGGGCAGCTTGAGGGAGGGGATGGGGGGTCAGTGCTTATGTGCTAGAAGTCTTTGTGATGCTCCTCTGACTGCTGGTGCTCTTGATGACAAATGTTGAGGAGTTGCTCTTGTGACTGGAGTCAAAGTCGGGCTCACAGCGGCACTGGGACGACTTGAGGTAGCGAGTGGAACAGCACAGAAAGTTCTGCCTAAGATCCTGGAACAGGTGTCCGGCGAAGCACATGTAGATCCAGGGGTTACAGCAGCTGTTGAGGCTGGCCAGCAGCATGGAGATGATGAAGGGCATGGCTGCAGAGAGAGAGGAGAGTTACTTTTCTGTGACAGCAAAAGTTAAAGGATATGAACAATGCCATTTTATGCATCGGGAGCCAGAGTCTGCCCAGTAATGATCGGAGGATGAAGCCGCAGCAGCAAGGTCAATATACACGCTTAAAATATGATAAGAACTACAGAAATCTTTGAAAAAAAGCATTTGCACTTTGACTTTTTTGTCTGTCCCATCTCCCATCCATTAACATGGATGATGCAGGATTTAGGACCTATAATGGTGCCAGCCACCATGTGGCAATTGAGATGCTTGGGCTTCACTTTTAGGCAGCAGTCATGTCGTCCATCTTTATACACAGTCTATGCAAGAAGTAATGATATTAGTGGCTAAATGTTTATCTACTTTTTTTATTTACAATTTTTTCATGTCATTGACGAATCACACCAACTTTGATGATCCCCCATTTTCTTCTTATAAAATACTAGTGTCCATTTTTTCAATCATCCAGAAATTTAAGATTTAAGACCAAATACTTAAAAAGGTAAACTATGTCTGCCACTTGTAAATCACTTAGAAACTCAATTATAGCATGCTAACACACTGTACTAAGATGGAGAACATGGTTAGCATCACCTGCAGCATGTTAGATGCTAGCATGGCTGTATAATTGTCTTATTTAATTTAACCCATTTGTCATTTTCTTTATTTCAGTTACACGTTTCAGGATCCTCAGTCCCAAGAGGCACTTTTAGTCATTTTAATGGTGGTAAAAATAGATCAGACTGGCAACTTTATAGCCTTAGATCTTTGAGGAAGGAGAGAACCTAATAAAACTTGCAGCACAATAATTAGTTGATATAAGTTATTGAATTGAAATGGTGAACTGTTAAAACAATCAATACACTACTGACTTTGTGAAACAAAGAACGATACAAGCAGAGATGTTCCTCGCACACTGATGGAAGGACATTACACTGGAAGGACATTAAAGTCACACACGTGATTAATAAGAACTCTTCATCAGCTATTAAGGATTTAATTTATGAGAGTAAAACATGAACTTAACTGAGTGTTGATCATTCAATAACCCTTCTATTGCAGTTTTATTGGTTTAATAATCTGCTTTTGTGAACTACATCCAAATGTTTCAGATGAGCAAATGAAACTGAGAGAAGGATGTGTTAAATACTGACCAAACATTCAGATCTGAGTAATAGAACCATTTATGAAATGTACATTAAAAAACAATGAGTGAATTGATACAAAGGTTCAGCCACACATCAGTCAGCTTCAACTGACATCAAGAGAATCATACAACTCAATGCAAAAGACCAATCAGTGGTTATCAAGCATCAGGCTGGATGAGAGTGCAGCCTGGACCCAATTTGAATAACGGGGAATTATCATGAAACGTCTTTACGGAATTCACTCACAATGTCTTTCAAAAGGGAACGATAAATCATACAGCGAATGGAGAGGCAGAATATAATCATTCTCTGGGTGGTGCATCTGTCTGCCTGTCAGAGCTGATACAGGCCAGACCAAAAGACTTCATTAATGAGTTAGAACACCAAATGCTGATTCTCCTTCCCTGGGGCTGAAAAAGCATCAGCGGCGATTGAATTTAGGCGATATTTATAAGTGAAACTTCTGATACAGCTCTACTGACGTTCCAGGTTTGTTTTTCTTGTTGCTTTAAGACAAATAGAAAATAACCTTTAGAAAAATAACACTTTGCCATTTAACTGTGGTCTTTGTGTCATTGAGCACATAATGCAAATCAATACTATGGTCTGAGTGTGAGTCAGTGTCCAAAAGCACCATGCCTGAGCCTGCATGGTGGGGAACAGGTTTGTTTTCACAGATTTTTGGGGGCTTTGTTTGTGTCTAAGCCAGAGTTTAACCTTCAAGTGTTTTCTGTCCTTAACATAATGAAATCTGTCTGTTTGTTAACTGGGAAATCACAGACATCCCTGTTTGCCCTCACAAAGCTTCAAAGAATGAATATTTAGCGACCTGCCTCTGATGTTTTTAAAGGTCGTAGTGATGAGCTTGATGGGCTGGTGAACTTCCAGTCTTTGAAAGGTCCTGGCTCTTTCACAATGGATCAAACTGGTGAAAAGTCAGATATCTCGGCTGTTTTGAAGGAACTTGGAGTTATGGTGCAATTTGACTCTATTCATGCATTTTAAAATATTACACTGATTGGTCTGATGATATTTATCTAAGGGAGAAAAGTCCAAAGGATTTGTGCGCTATAACGGTGATCCAATTTTGGTTATCTTTTTGTAAAATACTTTGAGGAAATACATTTACTGCCTTTGCCAGATGAGGAGATTGATGCCAATCATCTGTAGTGTAAATATGATGCTACAGGCAATTGTCAGTTGAAATATCCTAGCATAAAGGTTGGTAGTCTGGCTAGCTAGGCTTTATAAGAAATACCCTAAAGGCAGACTTGTGATATTATGATTAAGAGGCAAAAAATATGTTTTGTGAGGCAACTGTGACCTGGACCACCCATATCTAATCAGGTCATCCTTGAGGTATAAGTGAATGTAATGAAACTCCCTATAGCTGCTCATGATAAATCACTTTCACAAGAACATGAGGTCATATGGGACCTTGACTTTTGACCTTCTATCACCAATACCATTTAAGTTCATATTTGTGGGCAAGCAAACATTAGTGCCAAATTGCCTCAAGGTATTCTTGAGATATATAAAATTGTGTTTTGTAAGGTATTTGCCTTTGAGCAACAAAATCTGGTCAGTTAGTAGTTTCATCAAACTGAATGCTTGTACCAAATTTAAAGAAATTCCCTCAAGGCATTGTTGAGAAAATCATGTTAATAAGATTTGCACGAGCTGTGATGATGGGTTGTACCTCTGGGCACTGTCAGTGTCGTGGAGGCATAAGGATCAATTGTTTTACTGAGGGTAAACTGCTGGAACTTAAAACAAATTAAAAATGTTGGCTGTAGCTACAGATGTGAGAGTTTTATTTTCTTCAATTTTCTCATTCAACCCCCAGTAGAAGGTGAAAAAGTCAAACTATGAACTTGAATATTTACATCTGACTGTTTATTGTTTCAGGTGCTGGGACATTTCGGACATTTGCACTTTACATGCGCCTGTGGAGAAAGTGTAGGTGTCTGCAATAAATAAGAAACTGGTGCATTTATATACTGCCTCTTCTAGCAGTGGCCTTTTAAAGACAGCCACAAGTTGAAGAAACAGCTTGACTGATGCTGAAAATGGTGCTGAATATGTCTCTAATGGGTGAATCTCGCAGGAAAGCATGGCAATAACATCCCCCGATGGTGCCAATCCCTCAGACACAGACTCAAAGAATCGACTTTCTGCAGCATTAAAAAAAATATAAATACGTGAAAAATCAATGTTCATAACTCTAGTACTCTGACACTTCAGATGTTTGGGGCTATTTATGTCTCACTAAATATATATTATGGATATATTCCATGGTTAAATCAGGAAGAAGGAAGTCTGTAGGTATATGGGCAATAAGCATTAATAATTTGTTTTAATGAGCTATGTGGTCCTGATTGATTGCTCATTGGTCACTGCTGTACAAAACGTTTTGAAGGCACAGCCTGATTTTAGTCAACCCCTAAAACCCAAGAGAGACTAAAAACTCCTTAAAAACTACAATCACAGAATCTAAGATCATGTTTTTTTTAACGGTTTATGGTTCATTAATGTTAAAAAATGCAATGTTTAGTTGTCTGAAGAGTTGTCTGAGCTTGCTGAGTAGAGTATGACTCTAATGGCCACTTTATCTGCATATACACAGGTGACACTCCAGTTTATCTTTTGTACACAAATACAGGCACGTGTCATTGCCAATCCTGGCCTCTCTGAGTGCTGCATGTTCACGTGGAGAGAGGCCATCAGACATCTGCACCGATCCAGGCTCTGCAGCACAAAGGGATATCATTACTGTCTTTCCCATTCGCAGACTGAAGCCACATCTGCTGCTATTTTCTGACTACATCGACTTTGAATGTTGAATGCTGCAGAATCAGAACTGACTGCTGTCATTTCCTCAGTGCTTCCAGCCTCATGCCTCCTCAGAGTTGAAGAATTACCTCTCAGTGTATTATACTTTTTCCTCAAAAGTGGAAATGACTGGTGCGAACGCTTGAGGAGAATGACAACTAAGCACATGCAGTCAGCTGGAAACATTTGCAAAAACCTGCTGTGGCAGAAGAAAAGAACAAAAGTCTGTTTATTCCCTTTTCACCAAGATATTTCCTGACATTGTTTTAGCATCTGTGCTGTTTTGCTTTGTTTTAATTGGGTTTTATAAAATGTCTGAGGAACTACCATCTACCTACACCACTGTTAGTGATGGGAAGTTTTCTATTCAAGAGAATAAACAGACACCTCAAATGAAAAGCTCTAATCAGAGTTACCTTTTCAAGTAAAACAAAGCTCTTCCCAACAAACAGGCAAATGATATCTTAACTCTCAAATTAAACATGTCCTTATCACAATGTGGACTGTGCAAACACACCGTGAAGACGAATTGGAACATTAGTCTTCTCTTGTTATATGGGTGTGGCCATGGCAGAGTAGGTCGATAAATATAGGGAGCACATATAGATGGCCGCTTTGTGGCCTATTGTGGTAGATGTCAACGACACACTCCAACGTGCCTCACGGGCACAAATAAGAGTCGCTTGGCGCGTTGTGGCGCACACTGATTTGTTTAATGATTAGCCATCACTCAGTCTCTGCAGGATGGGGAAGGTCAGAGGAAATTTGCAAGTCATAGGATCATGTTTACAGTTTATGTACTTTCAATCAATGATGCGTTTTTCTTGGCACAGATCAGGTATATGAAGAATTTGACATATATGAAAAACAGAATGTCTATAATGTTTTGCAGCTATGTTTCTCTATGTGAACCACAGACATTTGATCAATAGGTGGTGAGCTGACAGGGACTGATGATTTGTGTTTTTGAATGTTGTTGGATATTTATTTGAAATAGATAAATATCAGAAAACACTCAGATGTCACATTCAGGGGATCACAAGCAACAACAGAAGATGGATTCCACTCATTTTGTTTTTGTTCTCCTGTCATATACCTGCAGTGTATTCTCTGTCTCTGGCAGACAGTGTTTTATTTAACCCTATGTGCCTTTAAAAAAATCTTCTGACTCTTCTGTGAAACTCCTGCGTGCGTCCGACCCATGAGAATTAGGAGGAAACAAAAAACACAGCTCAGCTTGTTTTTATAGCCTCAGGATTTCTCTGATTGGATGGACAAGCTTTCGCATCATTGTGCGTAAAGAGCACCAATGCGCAAAAGAAGAAGGATGAAACATACATTTTAAAATCTCCAAACTCGTCAATATTATCACAGAAGCTGGGTGTAAATGATGGGTTTGCAATTTGACAATATAGGACAAGATGGGGAATACCCAAGAGTCAAAAATATTACATATGATAATGGAACATCAGCCTTTACGCATTGGTGCGAACTTTATTAAACTTTACTCCTACCCTCACGAGGCGCATCTGGGTCCCACGCAGACCACATCTGGACAGAGAAGAAGGGGGTCCAGCAGACGATATAAGCCACGACGATTACAAAAGTCATTTTCACTGTGGTTATCTTTGCCTTGGAGATGAGCTTCACGCTGCTCACACGGGCCAGCGTGTTGCCTTTGGATGTTTTGGGCGTCAGGCTTATACACTGCTCCCGTCTGGTCTTCAGTTTGAAGTTTTGCCATATTTTGAAGCTTATCAAACCGTAGCAAATGCTGAGTATGGCCACGGGGATGATGTATATGGTCAGGCTGAACCATGTGATGTAAGCTTTGGCTCCCCACGGCTTCACGAAATCACCCCAGCAGTCGTAGACTCCTGATCCGGCCGAGCCGACCTCTCGCAGGGAGAAGATGAACATCTGCGGGACGCTGAACAGCAGGCTCAGGATCCAGGAGGATATGACATAGAAACGGTCTTTTCTCCTGTGCAAAGAACGGAGAGGCTGACAAATTGCCAGACACCGGTCTACAGACATCAAAACTAACATGTACGTGGACGCGAACATCCCGACAACCTGTAGGTATTTCACCAATCTGCACAAGGTGTCCGGTCCGTAGAAGCGAAAAGTGATGTCCCAGATAAGTTGAGGCAGAACTTGAAATATCGCCACAACTAGATCGGCGATGCTCAGGTGCTTCATGAAGTAGTACATGCGTGACTGGCTGTGCTTGGTGGTGTGGATGGCCAGCAGGACGCACAGGTTCCCCGCCAGCGCCAGGAACAGTACCAGGGCGAGCACGGTCACCTCCACCTTCGCCGCCTCCTCATTGCGCTTCAGAGGATTCGTCCTATTCAACCCGGTGGTGCCATTAAGGAGACTGGAGTTCTTCCACGACTCGTTAAACTGCCACAAGTCACTTTGGTTCGAGATACCTTCCATTGCCGCAGTGTGGTCCTTTATGCGTCAGGGCTGGACTGGCACCTGGAGCCAGGGTCTTGGGGTGAAGGTCTTCCTTGTGCAGGTGATAAGACGCAGGGTGAGATGTGCTGAGGCTCAAAAAAACACGTTCCTCAAGTGGTAAAAAAGAAGGAAAGAAGCGCTGTTTAGTTGAACCTCAGGCATCCCTGCTCTCCAGAAAGAAAAGACGCACGAGTCATCAGAGAAAACGAGCAAATGTTTTCAAGAATCTTAATGGCATGAAGCGTTGGATAAAATGTGGGAGTCAAAATAAAGTGCACTTAAGGTTCATAAAACCTAAAACAAAAAAATAATCAGGGACTAAACTACTCGAGTATGACACATCATTGGTCAAAGGTAAATCTCCAAAATCACGGTCCGAGTAAGTCCAAATAATTTACAGGATTATAGGTGAGAAAAATAAATGTTCAGCTTCAAAATGAAATCAGAAAGTCTAAAGGTAAAATATGAAAGTAAAAATCTTCAGAGGTTCAAACCCTCATCCTCATCCCTGGTAAGAATCGGAATGACCACTGCCACAGCTCACAAGTGCCTGTTGTAGGTTTTATCTGCCCCCAGTTCAGGAATAACACTGAACAGTATTACCATTCACAACCACTAGGTGACGACTCGAGCCATGCAACTTTTCCTGCCTCAGAGCTTCGACCCCTCCTTTCAAACAGGATCCCCCAGATGTGCTCTGTATCAGGGGTCTCTTTTGTAGGAGCTTCCAGTGTCATGAGGCAAGAATTCAGTTGTCAGACTCTGACATGGTTGTAGAAATTCAAATCTGTCCGCAGTGATGCTGGGGGAGATGACAGCGAAGCCTGTGACAAATAGCACAAGGTTTCAAAATCTGTGGAGAAAATGAGATTTTTTTTCTCTAGAGACTCACAGAAGCTGTAGAGGGACTCTCACCTCAGCTGGTTTAGAACTTGTGGTTAAGAAGGTTCATGACCTCCAGAAAACAAGGAGAGAATAAATGAGTTTATATAAATAATGTGAAAAACACACAGAAAACAGTTTCTCTTCAGTTGGATGGTCAGTTTTACAACTTCAGGGGTACAAAAAATAGCTCAGAGGAAACAACTCTTTTCTAAACCAGGATTAAAAAGTCAATGCTCTAGATTGTGTGATGTTATCAAGGCAACGCCCACTGAAGCTGATCGAGTGATTGCAAAAGAGGACGTGTTTGTAGGCACATAAAGTATTTGAGCCACAAGCTTTTTCCAGAGAGACACAAAGAGTAGAGGTTAGACTGGATTCAGAAAACCAATACTAATGCACTGAGGATTCGAGCAAACTGTCCAAGATGCAAGAATAACATTTATTTTAGAGTTGATTCTGCTCTAATGCCACAATTAAGGGACATAGGTTTTTATTGTTATTATCATGCATGTGCAGCATATTATACTGAAAAGATGCTGATCAAATTATGATGATCTTTCACCCTCCTATACGTGGGAAAATAACATACAACCATATGAAGCTGAAATTTTATTGGCAACTGCGTGCCATGCCCATGTTGATGCCCATCTGCTACATTCCAGTGATTCCTGTGAAACAACATTTCTTCCCTCTTCCCGTTCATGCTGCACAGGAATCCAGCAACTCGAATGACAACAATGTGTGTCATTGCTTAATTGATGACGCAAGAATTTTAACAACATGAAAAGTGTGACTCATGAAAACAGAGAGCGTAATGCAGAAACAATAAAGGAGCAGTGGGGAAAAAACACAATAGAAAGAGGATTATTAATCTTCATGAAAAACAACTGCATGTCAGGTCTGCTGCTTAAATTCAGTTTTAACGCCCTACAATTCAGAACTAATACACACCATAAAACCAGTTAAACCAAACACTTTCTACACAATGACCATTCGTAAGTACTGCAAGACTAAACACACTCATGTTGATGAAATTTAGGGAATGCTACAGTAGTTGGGAGTACTGACAAGTGGAATTTGTTGACAATTTGTTGTTGCTACTGTGAAGCTCTTCAAATTTCCAGCAACACTCAATTGCAAAAACCCGCTGGGAAAAGGCCTCTGGTCCTATCTGAGCCAGAGAGCCATTCCCCCTTCTTGTGGTTTAGAGTTTGGAAAACTGTAGTTCCACTGGAATTCCAAAGCAGTAACATGAAGACTGCTGATGATTTAGCACTGACTGGAAATAAAAAAGACAACGGGAAAATATTGGAAGATGATGGTACAATAAATCCAATCACTGAGCCCACTTTAGGTGAGCCCTGAGAGTAAGGAAAGTGGATGAGTCTGAAAACAACAATAAGAACACAATAACAAATTTAATTGTCACCAGTGGGAATGAAGGATGTGTGTGGCAAAGCTGTGTTAAAGAAGCTATATCTGGGGAATCAACTTTCTCTGTAGCAGCCACAGATCAGCAGATTTGTGTTGTGTATCTTGTGCACTCTACTGTTATGTTGTATGTTGTCTGTAATGTTTTTCATTTTGCTATATGCTGTCGTTGTCCTGTTCTGATGTGCCTATGGACTACAGACCGCAAACCTTCACCAGGGCCCAACAGTCCACTTAAATTCAATCAAGCTGCGCCAAATTTCATGCCCTCGTAGAGATTCCTAAATATACCAGATTTTTCAAGATACATTAATTATTCCCTCAGAAAGTGGTGAAAATGTTAATGTTATTGCACAATGTGCAAAAAAAGAGCATGTCTCTGCATCAAAATGAAATGGAAATGTCTCTGACACATACCGCACCCTTTCACCAAGTTTCCTGGTGATCCGTCTGGTAGTTTTTGTGTAATATTGCTTCCAAACAAATAAAAAACAAGCTCACACCTGGACAGGGGTGAAAACATAACCTCATTACCTGAGGTAAATGTCTTGCACATGTGTGATATGAGATGTTGGAGGTTAGAGTGAGGCATACAGTCTGCTGAAAGCTACACAACTGTGACAGTGAAGTATCTTCTAAAGTTTGGCCATCACTCAAATTGCATAAAATAGGGTGCAGTTACAATAAAAAAAGCATTTGGGTTGTGGTTGGAGTTATTGGTAGAAATAAACTGTTTCCTATTCCAGCAGCTGGGTCCTCTGAAGTCTGCATTTCTAGACTAAATATGTCAAAACAAGTTGGCAAAGTCTGTCCCATCTCAGACCCAAGGAGTTCAGTGGAGCATCAGGACATTTTTCATCAAGTCCAGCAGCAACATCAGGTCACTGCATCATATTTATAACCAGGTATTCAAGGGTTGTCATCAATCCCTCTTAAATCCATACTCACTATAATGATCTGTGAAAAACGCCACAGCAATGTGTAAACAAAGGAAGCCATGGACTCACTATCTGATGTGAAGCTATAAGTTAAGGCAGTATAGGATCTTCTTGTGCATGCCTCCTACGCTACATGCACAGTTCCTGCAGGTTCCACCAGCTCTTTCTTGTTTTACATCCAATCAATACGGGGGCCGAGAGAGCTCAACGCACTGCAAATTAAGAAAACAAATGCAAACAGAAAAAAACATGTGCAAATTAAGAAAACATCTTCATCAATTTGACGACACATTCGCTGCAAAAAGTCACAGCACATGAAAACGGCTGCAAATTGCGAAAAAACAATAAAGGAAATGTTTCTTGGAGACACTAAAAAGTGATGAACCTGGCTGTAGTTCAATACCTTGTGAAGTTCCATCACACCGGACGAGCAGCAGACTTCAATAACTTCACAAAGCATTAAATTACAGCCAGGTTCATCACTTTTGTGTGTCCCCTGGAGACATCTCCATTGTCAGTTTCTGTATTTGCATGTGTTGTGACTTTTGTAGCGTAAATGTCTTTAAATTGATGAAGTTGTTTTCTTGCATGTGTTGAGGTCTCTCTGCACCGTAAATCAAAACTTGACACGCTCGCCTCATTCAGCTGTAAGTTCAGTACCTCGATGAGTGAGTGACCCACCTCACCCTTATACCACCTCAACTCTGGATACAAGGTCATCTCTGCTCAAGTGTCCAATCAGAGGTCTTCATCAGACTTCAAGCTCCATTCATCATCACCGGTGAAGAACTGGTCACCATTACTTCAATTGTATTGGATTTGGCTGCAACGCTGTTTACCCATGAAACCTCAGAAGTATTTTGTGGACTCAAACACTTCACCCACCCCTCTATCGGCATAGTGGTGAGCAGATAATGTGTGAATTTTCATTTTTAGGTGAACTATCCCTTTAAGGGCAACTTCCTGGCGATAACTGGCTTTAAATTGGCATGATGAGGGAAGGAGTGGCGCCTGAACACACCACCAGTTCTTCTGCATCTGTTAATGATGATAAACATTTTTATTTGTGGAAAAAGTGCAGGTTCATCTCGGTGTGCGAGTCTGACAGACGCACCTTTACGTTCTGCATCTTTGAGAGCTGCAGTTCTTGATTTATGACACAGGTTGTGGTCAGAGTGCTGCTTCTACAGTGCATTTAGCAGAAGCATGGGTATTTGACCTGTGGAGCTTGAGCAAAGGAAAAGTACAGAAAATCGTTGCTGATGGATGTAGTTGCAGTTTGGTACATGCTTGAATTGAAGTGAACAGGTAAACAGAAGTTTCTGCTGCTAGTTTCTGTCAACAAGAGCAGTCCAGCTGAGACAGCTTGAATGCTGTCTCAGTGGAGAGGAGCGTGGAAGGAAGAAAATAAGGATGACAAGGCTGACAGGAGTCAAGGCTGCCTGCGGTTGAGAAACCATCATGGAAATAGAGTGAAAGAGAAATAGATCACAGATGGAAAAAAGACAAATGATGCTGTTGGATTTCCTGACGTTGATGATGTTGCTGGAGAAAGTCTGTTTGTCTCATATGAAGTTCAGTTCAGAGAAAAGAGGGAGAAGATAAATTAAGCCGACATGTAATTAAAAATGAATCATAGTCACTGACAACAATGTGGGACCCTTTGCTGAGTGGTCACATGTTTTCATTTTATCAATAGTTTTGAAGTTTGACAAGTGTTTGATACCACAATGTATAATGGAGTCCTGCAGCAGACCTTGGTTTTATGTCATTCTTATTGTTCAGTAGCCACAACTCCTGTCTGTCTCTGCTGTAAACTACAAACAAACATACTGTATATCCTTGTGAGATACAGTTTTGACATTGTATGCATTTATTGATGTGAAGACACGTAATAAAGGGTTACAAGTCAGAAACAAACCTGCGGCTGCTGCAAGTTTTGTAATCTGTATATTGCATCTTATTACTCATCACATTAAAAAGTAAAGGGGCAAATCTTTTGCTATGTCTGGATTAGTCTCCCGTCCCACATTTGATCTTGTCATTCTATTGCTAATTGAAACTCTAATATATAAACCTACCTTTTCAGTGGTTGCTTTTAATGTAGCCTGATTCTGTTTCATTATTCTGTTAATGTCTCTCTTTTTTAATCTCATTTATTTTTATCTCCTGGGAATTTTATTGCATCTTTCTCTCACACTGTTTTTTTTCATACTTGTATTTTTTTTTTTAACATGATTTTAAATCACAACTCCTCATACTTTTAAATGTGCTTTATGAATGATTTCACTTCAGCACTTGAGAGGACTAACTTGTCACTATATAACAATATCATTTATTATAATTTCTTATAAGTTTTATATTGTATGCTGGGCTATATAGCCTTCTCTTCCATTTATATTATACGTATATACTTGTATAATATTTTGTATAATATTAATACTGCACACATCTACTATATGAAACTACATAAATTCTAATTCTATTAAGTACATTGGACTTATAATAGATAAAACCTTATAGAGTTTAAACAAGTTAACTTTAAACAAACTTAATTAATTGTTGTTTTTTTCCAATTCACTCAATCTTTTCATTTATTCTAAAAAAAAATATTATGTATAATTTATGTAATAAGCTCTTTATCTTTTTTTTTTTTTTTTACCTAATTTGTCTTTGTGTTGTTGAAACATCTGTGAATTTCCTCTGATGGCTCAGTAAAGCCTCTTTTTACCTTGTTCCATGTTAAAATACGAAATGAAGGTTGGAACGCTTCCTTTTGCTAACAACCAATATCTATAACATGAAGCATGACCCCAGATTTCTAGGGAAAGTTTAAATGAGCCGGCAGATGTTTGGTATTTTTTCCGCCACGCAGCTGATTTGAACTGGGACACCTATGTGGAAAAAACATATGGTAAAATAACTGATGGTTGTAGACACTGGAAACTGGCAAAGCACTTGCCCTCAAAACCAATAGATTAGCTTTGCTCGTGATCACATCCAGCTTTATTAAGACTTATCAAAGTGGTCCTCACTTCTCCATCTGCTGAGACCTTCCAGCAAATGTAACCCACCAGCTCTAACTGATTCCAGTGGCTCAGCAGTTCTCTGTGCCGTTCCCACAGATATTGGGCTTTGAGTTGACAGATCTAATTAGAGACAAGGTTCAGGCCCAAGCTCCTGATGAGGTAAGATACAAAGGATCTGCACGCTAATACCTTTGGCCCCTGCTGCTTATATAATCACTCAGTACATGAAGTTCTCAGCTTACCATTTTCCTCAGATCCTGTGTCATGAGGTGCATGTAAAAAGTCGAGCAATGCTGCGGGATGCAGCAGTATGCTGTCGCTCCCGCCTCACTGGGCACACGATCTGTTCTGCATGCAAATGAAGGTTAAGCACGATAAGCTTCACAGAGGAGTGGGCGTTGGTGTTATCTGAGATTAAAGCCACACGTTTCACATGTGACTTTAGAAAGCAGTTGTGTGCTGTGATTTGATGGAAAGGGTCAGAACATGAATGTCTCTGGAGGCGATCTCCGTTTATTCTGACAAAACAAACTAAACAATAAAATCCTCCAGTCAATTTTGATCATAAGTGGAGCCCCAAGAAATATTAAAACATTTAAGCTGGCGGGGCTCCATCCTTCAGAGGCTGCATTTAAAGAATGATTGCTTCACTGTGGCTCAAGTACACTGTCCTATTTCGAAGGCTCCTTCAGATACAGCAACAATTGCGTCGTTCCATCCCCCAGAAACCAAGGCACCAGTGGGTGGATCCTTCCCGGCCCAACCTATCCAAGGCCTCATTGTGCTACGCCGATGAACCGTTTTTCAAACAGCTAAATTTAAAGATGTTAAAAAAAACGTTCTTGTTGCGTCCAACTTCAGCTCTGTAACTAGGCAACAGCAATAAGATGGGACAAGCTGGTGAAGCCAGACCAGACCGCCTCATTTCAGCCCAGGAGGAGGCCGTTTAAATTGCGTCCTTTAAAGGATGCAGCGACTGAATTGAGACACAGTCGGGCAGTCTCCCAAAAGTGAACGTTGAGATACAGAAACTTTCTTTAAAGTTTCTGTACCTTTTTTTAAGAGCCAGGTAATAACTTTCAACCCGGTATTTGTGTATTTATATCAATTAATATGACCCAAGCATTGGATCTGTTAGAAATATTACTGCAGTATAATTGACATTGATATAATTTTATGTCCAGTGGCTTGTGATGGTCAGTGTTTGGAGCTGGTGTCATCAAATTCTATGAAGGTGATGCTACATCACTGACATGAGTTAGACTCATTTTTACTGGAAAATGACCCAATAATAATAATGTTATCATATGATTGTGACTTGTTACCAAAGTGGCGGCTAAAAGCAAAAGTTATACCGTCTTGCTTTAGAGATTTAAGTGAGTAAACGAGTGAAGTGAAGTCATACATCACACCAGCCTGAGACATATCTCACTCAAGCATAGAGTTGTAACTTGTAAATGAGATATACGATATTGCATTGCTGGCTTCACCTGGGCCTCATTTCTGAGGAAATGCTCTGCTTCATTACAGGAGCTTCCTGAGTTTCTGCTTTTTACTTTTTTTTTAAAGTCAGGATCTAAGACTTCTGCTTCCAAAACAAAAACAGGATGAGGCCTCCTGTGGTGCATCTGGAAAAGCTGCCTGACCGTGGGTTTGCCCATTCCGGACGACGTTCACAGGAAGTGGCAGTGGATCTTGAATGGAAAAAAGGCAAACAACTGAACAATACCCCAAACAGAAGGAGAATGCCTGTTTCATGTTTGTGGGACAGAACACACAGTGTTTAACTCAGTTCTGCGACAAATAAATCAGAAAAAAACGAGATGACTCATGTCACAAAAAGGTGAAAATTCGAAGCTTGAAGGAACATAGGGATGAGAGACATGTTATTGTGAATCACTTTTCATTACACACTATGGTGATGTCAGAAAAACATAATTGGGTTTTCCACACTGATAATGCCAGAGTTTATAAAAGCAGGGACACTGGGCTTATCATACTTTATGACCAGTAAACTATATTCCTTTTCCTGCTGCTTTTATTGGTATGATAAATCAGAGCTGTCATCGCCACGAATAATACTTCATCTAATATATTCCCTGACCCCTTTCTATTTTGTTAACATCAAACAGTCATAGTGACGCAAGTATTGCTCAGTACTGAGGATAAGGTGCCAGGCTGTTTCTTTTTCAGGGCATTTGTGTTCATGTGGATATAGAATGAGTGAAATGAATCAATATGAGATTTTTAGGAAGTGGAAATGCTGTTACCGCAAGTAGATTTGAAATCAATCTCTATGACACTTCTGGACTTCAAGCAAAAAGGCAAAGTGCACTCACAGATCAATCTGATAAATCCGCTGAATGTCAGTTTACAGGTTTATAGGGATTTTCTTCAGATTTGGTGCAAATGTTGGGTTGAACTCAGGCATTGAGTTAAAATATTTTGGTGATAAAAGGTCAAAAGTCAAGGTTGCCTTAACCTTACAAAGATTGTTGTTGGACTTGACAACACAACTTCTCACGGACACCTTGAGAGAATATCTTCAAATTTTGTACAAAAGTTAACTTGAACTCAAAAACCTACTGATTTTAGTGGTCAGAGGTCAAAGGTCATGGTCACAGTGTTTGCACATTCTTGTGAACGTGATAAATAAGGGACCACACAGGGAATTTCATCACAAGCACAAACATTCACTTGGACCCAAGGATGACCTGATTAGAAATCAGGGCTCAAAGCTCCCAGTGACCTGGAATAAAATGTATGTAGACTGAAATTGCACTGGTCATCGGAGGCAGGCAACCGCAGAGCACTAATTATTGTTGTAATCCAATTTAACACCATTAAATGTTAAGATGGTGACTTCATCTTATAATCAAACCTCACACTAATCACTGAGTATAGAATTTACGCTTCTCCCAAGTATTCGGTGAAATATCAATTCAACACAACAAATGTAATGATAAGCACAATCACTTAGCTTTAACACTGAGACCTTCACACCAGTGACAGCATAATGGGCGTAAACAGAGAAAATAATGACAGGGTGATATTGGCTAATAGCAGCTATTAATATGAATAATTCAAATTGGGGAGACGTCTTCCCTGCCAAGGACGACAGTGTCAAAGCGGTGGACACATGGACGATATATCAGAGCCTCAATGTGACCCTGAGACAAGTCATGCGTCTCGCACACTCTGACATCACCCGTGCACCTGCCGCTTCACCAGTGCCTTACATATAGTTTCCTTGCTCACACTGCAGTGCAGCAAGTACTGCACATGAGCAACTGTGTGCTGAGGCAGTTAGCATGCACTAAGCAAACACTGCCAGACACAGATGTGAAACTCTCTTGAATCATTTTTACTGAATACCATTCATTTGAAACAGATAGATGAGAATAAAATACAACATAACTTAACATGGCTGTGTGGATCCAATCGTAAGATAATTCCATTAAATACATTATAAACTACAAACTTCTTTCTGACCTGCTCTGCCAAATTTTCTATTTCAAATAAACTTGACCTCCACTATATTGATAATTGCAGAAAAAGTAATTAAGTTGAATTGATTGAAACACCAATTATTTTACTTTTTCAAGATATGAATCCCGTGTTTTGATATCATCACTGTTTTCTCCAGTAAAAAGCCTTTGAAACCACTGACACGTACTTGAAACCTGAATAAGACGACTTGTGCTGGCATCACTTGAGGTAAATGTTGCTGTTAAAATTATCACTACCTCCGAATGATAAAGGATACTCGGTTATCGGATGTTAAATTTTATCAAGACAAGCAGGCTTGTCACAGATCTGTACGTGAGGGAGGATAATCACTGCTCTTAGAAATACTGATGGCTCCCCTCTCTCGGACCATTACCTCCTAATACCGCAGTTAGCTGCTGATCATTGGATGTACGTGTTTGCACGCGTGTGTGTGTTGCTGTGGAAGGTGAGGTCCAGGGTTTCTGAGTTTATGGCACTATTACATACACCTGAAAAACTGCATCACCGTCCACAATGTTTGTCCAACAGTTCTGCCCGTGGCTCTTATCTGAATGTAACTTATGTCAGATTAATTCTGCCAGCAGCCACTAAGTCATGGTGATTTCCAAAAAAACAACAACCGGAAAGCCTCCATTAGTAAACGCATCATGCTCACGACTGGAGAATGTGCTTGTGCATTTTAAAGCTGATAAGTTATGGGTTTGTGCTACTGTCTCCAACAATGATAAATCTGAAATGTTTGGGCTGATTGCTATCTTGAATAACAATTTACACCAAACTCCTCCAACAACAACACAACACAAAAATATAAAGTGATAGTAGTGAATGTGTAACAAATCATGAAAGCATGCAAATGATGTTTCCAAGTTTCCCTCCCATCGAACCCCACATGCCCTGAGGGAGATCTGCAACCTTGTCCTGGTTATAGGTTCAGCTCAGGTCTGCGGTCATATGGCACAGTTTGACAAATATTTATTCTATATACTCACAATTGCTCTAACACATTTCACTAATGTTTATATGGTGCAGGTAATTCTTCCCCACTGACATTATAATTCTTTGTGTTATAAAAATATTAGAATGTGTACCCAGTACTTACAAATTATTTACAGCCCACGTTCTCTTTGAGTTCCTCTCGAGATGCCAGATTGTTTCTCAGTGGGTCAGAAGAGGATGTCTGCAGTATAAATCACTTTATGTATTGATACAGCATGAACTGGTTCAGTGATGATGTTTCTTTCATTTTGTGCTACATTGCAAATATATTTTATACTACAACCTTATGTTTAAAATGTTGCTCAGAGTGAAAGGCTGATAAATTCAAGAGTTTTGTAAAATCCTTGAAACTGAGTGGTCTCACTGGTCTTATTTAAAACTAAAAGATGATTTCCCCTCATTGTCATCATTGATTTACATGATCCAAAATTAGCTGGATGTTTTAGAAATAATATACAGAGGCTCAGAAATCAGCAGCTCAGACATCCACACAGTGTCTGACAGACAGAAAAAAAATATCACCTCAAGACATTTCCCCTGCTGTGCACCTCACTGTTCAACATAGTTAGGGATGTTTGTTTTTTTATGACAGAAAAAAATGGTGCGGTGGAAGATTGTTGTTGTAAGCTGCATGTCTTCTGGCTCCTGTGTCTATCTACTAAAATGAACCATATAAAAGCACATAATGGAACAAAAATAGAAAATGAACAAGAATAAGTGTGAATGTGAGAGAAGTAAAAAATGGAAACCTCTCAGATACATATTCTAAACCTCTGACTCTGAGAGATTTGATGTTTTAACAGGTAAATAACTATTTCCGCTGCGTCGATGGCTGTACCTTTCAGCCACTAGTGGGCAGCAACATAATCCATAGACACAACACTGACATTACCTTCTGTACATTATTTACAGAAAACAGGAAGGAAATCAGTCTACACATCAACAGACACATTAATGTTTGCACTCATCATTTGAAGTTGTGTTTTTGATAACCTGATGAAGGAGGACGTTTCAGACTTTCAGCTCAAGTTTGGTCCCCATCAACTTGAATGATTGCTTTGCAAGTAAACATACTTCAACATGTTCATCACTGAGTTGGCAATCTTGTCTATTTTCCATTTGGGCCCTAAAAACCAAAACAAAAGAGTTAAAGTTAAAAGAGACTAACATGCAGGGGATTTTCAAGAGACTTTGGGGGCCCTGGGCAGAAGGGACCTGGGGGGTGGACATCAAATTGTAGACTCCTGTACAACATGGAATTGAAGGGGGTTCTCACAATATTGTTACTGCTATGATCTAACATATTCAGTTATTCTCAGGGGGGGAGCCTCCCAATTTGGGGCCCCAGGCATTTACCTGCTCTGCTGTTGCAGCGCCCCTGCCAATATTCATCATAGAGCAGAGTGAAGCTGTAGAAAAAATAACCAGTGGTTTCAATATGACAAACCTTTTTCACTTAACCACTTAACCACTTTAATTTATGCCAGATAAGAGACTGGAGGGGTTATAGTCCAGGACATGCACATGTACTGTACATTATTACACAATTCAAACATAAGCCCCAGTAAAATGAACTATATTCACAAATGCTCTGGTAAAACTCCACAAATCCAGTCTTTACTGACTTGAGATTTAGGAGGAAATAAGGGGTATTAGATTTACGTTGATGCTTATGTAACTGTCCTTGGGGTGATGTTATTACTGCACCTGCACCCACTACTCATCCAGCTTTGCAGCTTTATGCTCCAACAGTCATCTGAATATAATGAAGTTATTGTTCGACCCTGGGTGACAATCATAAAGTGAACTTCTGGCTCATGATCCTGTCCAACACCAAAGAGGGCGGAATCACTGCTTACAAATCCCATTTAGTTGAAACAAAACATAATCCGCTTAGCAAGTGAAACTTAGCTTATTAGTCAGTCCTCTATCACCCCATTAAGAAGACTGAGGATTACTCTCGCTATGTGTCATCGTCAAGGTTTCCATTTAGTTCAAAAAGCCAAGGGTCCAATCATGCCGGTGATGAGGTCCACGTCATTTTCCCCTAATTATCTTCTATTGCAGATGAGACAATGCAAAGCCTCAAAGGGAGCAAGCAATGTGCAACACAAATACCAGTGGTAGGACAGCTTGAGGCAACTCATCATGCCTTAATGCCTAAGTGTATTTTCTAAAGGGCCGATAAAGATATTGACATTCAATGTGTATGCTGAACAACATGACCACCTCTGAGACCAAACTAAAATCATCCAGGTCTCAGGTTGTTAGTGTCTGCATAACAATAAAGTCTGCTTGAAAGTCTCATTCACTTGTTACAGTAACATTCATTTGCATTGGAGTGACAAAATCTTTGCTTGGTTGAGATGACAGGAAGAGAAGAAAAGGCCGACACAATCTTTGCCATCTATTACGTCATTACCTCAGAAAAGATAATGACCAGGCTCATCATGCTGCACTCATCTGCTGCACTCATCTGTGGCAATTTTGCACTGAATAGCAGTATGAAAACAACTTAGACACAGGGCCACGAATAATGTACCAGCAGAACAATTTTAGAAATGACAATCATGTAAAAGTCTCTTGAATAGTAGATTAGATTATATTAAACTTGCTATGTCATTGTAAAGCGTATAGGTAAAAAGCCAGTTAACATCTTACCAAAAGTTCAATAGTATAAATTATAGATGTGTTCATGTTTAAGTAATGTCTACAGAATAAGCAATGCAGGGACAACAAACATGTTTATATTACAGTCCACATGAATTCAATTTTGTTCAGAAGGTTTGTCCCAACGGTCAAAAGAAGTACAGAGGGTTTGTAAGTGATCAACAAAAGTTGATTAAAATGATCTAATGAATATTTAAATTGAGATACGTTCTTTCCCTCAGGCACCTGCAGGAATAGGTGGCGTCAATTCTGAAAGCTTATTTCACTTCCATTGCCACAAAAAAGCTGTAATTTATCCAGTTTCTTAATCCCAGAAAAATGTCTGTTAGAAAAGGGCCTGATTTAGTTTTTAAAAAAAATGTATTGCATGATTTTTGAGTTTTTGGTGACCCAGATCCAACTTCCTCCTTGTGCAAAGCAGTGTCAAGGGATGCCGAATATCTTTGCTTGTCACAGACCACTGCACTTGTCAGTTTCCTATCCAGCTCCCATGTTGCAATCACTTGGAACATCAGAGCACCTATGAAGGTTTTTTGCTGCACTTAAACTGCTTACATTTCAAAATGGTGGTAGTTATAAAACATTTGAGTGGAGTTGTGCAGCGCAACTGTAAAAAATGCACTGTACATATTCTTCAAGGTCTCTGTCATTTGAAGCTTTCAAATGGCTCAGCTTGGATATGTCAGACTGACTGAAAGATGTGCATTCTCCTTCTCTCTAAGAAACATTTTCGTCTCGTAAAAGAAATTAATTCATTTTCCTCTTGACCTTTTATTTTCTTCTGCATTGAGTTAAAGTGAAACCCAGTAAATAAATGAAAATAAAACCAACCTGTGACTAATGCTCTCAAAATAAAAAAGCACCAGAAGCAGTTTTTACCCTCTGTGTTTTTCCCACAGCATCAAATACATTTTTAAAATAAAACCATGTGAGAAAAATCTGTGAAAGAAACCCCAAAAATTTTTGGGAAATCTGCTGTTTTAAAAGCTTGTGCTTTTATCCATTGTCTTATATCTTCATCTTAACTTATAACAAAAGCTGTCAATTAAAAGTTGATTAATAGAAAGTGTAATATAAAAAAATGGAAATACTCCAGCAAGGTAAGAAAGTACCTGAAATTTCAGAAAAAATGTACTTAATGATTGTTCAACACCGGCTGAATACAATAAACACAACCAATGTGTAAAAGAAAAAAACACTTTTGTGCCACATCAGTTATTGATGCTTTTCATCCAAGTACACAATCACAAAAAACAATGTATAAAATAACTTTGGCAGTCCCTGCACGTTGCTCTCTTTAGGACAAGAGTAAAAAACAAACAGATATATTGCCACCTCATATGGATGAAAAGGACCTTTAAGCCATAACTTGTTATTAATTTTGCCGGGGATAGTAAGGTCAAGACTTTCCACCCGAGCCTGCTGTGATGGATGAAAGGGAGCTCACTTCTAAGCTTTTCCATTAGTGCGTCTCAGCGGTGCTGAGCCAGTTACATTGTGTAAAAGAGGGGTGATACCTTCCAACAAGCATGTAAACGAATAACTGGCGAGCATGTAAAAAAAAACATGTTCTCCCTTAGGTAAATAACTGGTGAGTGATATGGGTATTAAAAGAATAAATACTAAATAAGACATCCCCACAGCCAGAGCAGAACAAACCCTGTGGTGGTGATATAGAAGAATTCCCCAACAAAGATCTGTGTGAGGCACGGTGGCCATTTGTTCAGTCCGCTTGTCTGATTGTCTAAACTAGTTTGTGTATAGATTTGACTTGCAGACTCGCTTCAGCATTGCCAAGTGGGAATACAAATACTTCCAGACAAGTGGGTTTCTAATTAGTTCCACTGAGGTTAAGATGCTGGAGATCAGATAGCAGGAATTCAAAAACATGGTATCCTGAAGGTCCGGCTCCAAATGGAGAATTATATTTAACCTCAATTTCTGAGAAACTAACCTTATTTTCCAAAATATCACATTAACAAAACAAGATGAAGGGAACTAACAGTATTTGCCAGACACCTCTTGAGGACTCAGAGCTCTGTACTTTGGCTTTAACACGCACAAATGGATAAATTGAATTGTAACTGCTGCAAATAAAAACTGATGTTATTGGCTTGCAGATGGCAGATGGAGATGGTTACCCATATCTTGGTGTCAAAGGGTGAAATTTACTGAGCGGAGAATGAGCGGCAGGATGGGCCCTGAGGTCTGAGGCTGAAGCACAATGTTAAACAAACAGCGCTGCACAGAAAGTAAAGCAAATAGAGTTATGAAGAATAGTTTCAAGACTTTGACTCCAGTAAATCAGATTTGATTTTCTAGCTTCAGAAAACCATTACTCTCATATAATTAGTCGTGTTGGTGTTTATTCCAGTTACTTGTTTTCTGGTTTGTATGGAAATGGTATGGTATGTGCCCGGAGGCTCTTCTCTGTTTAAACTGCGTCTCTCTGAGACTCTTTGGAACAGACAGGGTTAGAGTCACATCACAGAGCAGGAAACCAGAGAACAAATTGCTCTTGTGGTTAAGCTTATCCAGAAATCCAACAGCACGACAATCCACTTCACTGAAATGTTTTACATACTACAAAACATATTTATTCTTTCAATTCTGCTATTACTTTTAAATTGTGTGATTCATCTGCTGTCTTATTTTGTATTAATTTGCTTCTTGTCTTCGATGATTTGTTCTCTTGATGAAGCACTTTGTAACGGCTGTTTTGAAAGGTGCTATATAAATAAAGTTATTATAATTATTGTTATAATTTTGTGCTTCTATAAATGTGAACTTGATGCAGGCTCTAGAAGAACATGTCAGGTTCTTCAGTTTGATATTTATATTCGGATCTCGGATAGTTAATTTTATTCTTTCAAATATTTTAAACTCAAAACAAAAGGTTGTCCATTCAGCAGCAGCAGGAGGCAATGCAACTGCAACTCATGACCATGCCCAATGCCTACACTGCCATAGTAAAGCTGAGGCTGCCACCTGTTACTGCAGCAGAGTGTTTAAGCACAGCAGAGTGCAGAGAGCACAGTCCATAACACACAAGGTTATTATGGACAGCTGCAGTGTCATAGCAGGAGTGTGAACCTGGCCCCTCGTGACAAAGCCTCCTGCAGATAACACATATGACAACATGAACAATGTCCCGCCTCCAAGGAAGTGTTTAATTTACAAGCTGTTCAAATGATTACTCACACAACGTTCTGAACGTATTAATGCAGCACAGATGTTGTTGCCCCCCCATGGAATTATGTCCCTTACATCCCCCTGACAAATGGAAGAGCTGTAATCCCAGCTCTATTAAAAAACATTTCATTCTCAATCCATTTCACGCGCTGATGGACACCATTCAGTACTGTATCAGTGGAAGACAGCGGGATATTCAGGCAAATGGCAGCGCACGAGTGAATAATACAATCAACTCAGTCAAAAAATGTCAGCAGTAAAAAGCACTTAGATGTGATTCAATCAGACAAATCCACAGCAAGCTCAAAAAACAGTCTCAGTCACTCTGTTGGAAACATTTTCGGTGATTAAATAAGATTCCCATTCCTTCTGAAACAGGCTAATTTCAGTGCTCTGTGGAGTTTTGGTGCTCATTAGTTTGACTTCATCCTTCCACAGCAGCGAGGAGATCACTCCTGTGCCCTGCTCAGCCTCAACCAACAGACTGGAATGGCAAATACAAGGGTTTTTAGTGTATCAGCAGATGAAAAGAAAGAAATAGCCCTCTGGAAGGACGGCTGCACGGATGCTATAGGCCTATACACATTGCTAAGCATAGGGCGTCTCGCCTTTGGTCTCTATCCACATAAATAATGTGATGGATAAGGATTTCGCTGCTGGAGTATGTGAGAAACACAAGTACTGAAAGGACATGTTCTGAGAGAGAACCACATAAAAGACATCCAGCAGAGATCCAACGCTCCTAGAAATAGTTAATCTGACCTTTGTAATGTGTGACACATCACAGAGGCAAAATGCTTTTAAAGAGATTTCATGTTCTATGCTACAGATGAAGTTTTTCAATTTCAGGTTTATTCATCTTCTAATACTAAAATGATTGCAGAAATATACATCAAACATGAGTCACCACTGCTGCTCGACGTTTCAAACTGTAAATATTATCAGTTTAGTGCCACGAAGACTTTTTTATAACTACACAGGTTTAAAAAGAACAAAATGGTTTCTAACATTAATCTTCAGTATAACTCCAAATATCAACATAACCATGAAAATCAGAACCTGACTATGCCTGACTAATGATGAGGCTGTAACCTAGAGAAAGTCACTGAGAATAAAAAAAGACTCTTTGACAGTGAAGCTGTCGTTGAGAGGTGGAATACAAAAACTTGATCTGGGAAGACACTGCCAATAACGCTGTAAATAGAAAAATATCTGAAAGATTCTCCTACGTCAGAGTGGGTTAGGTAACAATACAAATATTAAACCATTTGTATTCACTTCAGGAATACAAAAAAAAGGGACATAATCACCGTGACAGTGTGACTGCAAATAATCTTCACAAACATTAAAAATGCAATCGTGAGACAAAAAGGAAAAGTCTGTAATTGAAACAGCGGGACAATTATCCCATGACCTTCACCCAAGAAGAGCATGGACGTTTGGGTCTGGTGTTTTCAATTTCCTGCTCCGTTTCCCAATATTTATTTTTATTTAACCTCAATTTCTATTTAACCTTTGCATAATCCCAGACAAATACTTTGAAGATGGCTTCTGACAGCCAGCGAAGAGACACATTGTGGTGATGTAACAGCAGGAGGGGAAAAGGGATGAAATACAAAAAAAAAACACATGGAAGACATACTACAGGAGAAAAGTGCTGGCGGAGATGTGAGAGCTGAGAAACAGTTGCATGTTTGCCAGGAAAAGACCTGGGAGGCTGAGGTAGAAATGGAATTGTCTAATTCTCTTTTGAAAATCATTCCAGTCACTGTGGAGCAGCTGAGAGACGATTCAGGCAGATGTTACCACAGCCTGATGTGATTTGCAATGATGTGACGTGTTCTATAGGGAGCATCGGGAACATTAGTGATGAAGCTCATGAAGGTTAAGCCACTTAACGGCACCCGTGGAGACAAACATGGGTGGAACAGTCATTGGTCTATTTATCTATATGAGGCTTTTGTAGGAGCATCCGAGCAGATTTTACGCCTCAGACCTGCGTTGATTTCTCTGCAATGTTTTGTCAACTGACAGAGTAATTGTTATTTTATAGAGCACATATGGTTCCAGGGTAAAATGTTCTCTGATTGTTGGTGATTCTCATAAACAAACATAGGCTCAAGGCTCTATAGCATGAGCATGGCTTTAAGGCCCGGCACTGTTGGTCGGCTCACCACTTATGTAGGATGGGTTGATATGACATTTTCTATAGAAATGAATGGTTTACAGATCATGATTTTGTTGATCCCCTGATCAACTGTACTTCTGCAGCCTTGAGAGCTGCCAGCGAGTCTGTGCACTACCAAAGCAACAAATATTTTCCTATCTGCACATAATTGATTTTTTACTTTAAGAACCCATAGACAGAGTAAATTCAATTCTATTTGTTTATTCAGTTATATCCATTTGAGTAATTCACAGGCTTGTCATGTGTTGGAAACACGGTCCTCCCTCCAGTTAACCTCCTCTGTGGATTTTTTCTCTCTCGGTGAGATAGCGCTGCAAGAATTTAACACCAGAGATGCTTGCGACTCACTTCACTGCCTTCTATGGCGTTGTGTGCGCGAGGTGTGTTTGAAGATATCTTCACCCTCACCTCAATAACCGACTCAAATGACCAGAGTGTGCTTTGACCTGGGATAATAAGAGAAAAAAAACTTATATTTTCACTGAAAATATATTAAAAAAAAACATTATGTTAAAAAATTAAACAGTTGATTCATTTAATGAGGTGGAGGATTTGGATGAGAGCAGATCTCATATCCAATACATTTTTCAAATTAACTGAATATTAGATCTTTTTTACTTTAATACAGGGAACCTATTCTATTACCACAACAGGGTAGAACAACACAAATCTGCTCATGTTGCATCAGAATAGTCCAGTTGTCAATTTATTTCGAAATGTCCTCATTAACTACAAACAGGAAAACATATGCTCCTTTATTATTGTGGGTTACTCCAATAACTGCAGGGCACGTCTCTGAGCTTACAACGAAAACAAAGGTCCAGGCTACAGAGTGTTGTCA
Organism: Paralichthys olivaceus; assembly: GCF_024713975.1. Lineage (NCBI taxonomy): Eukaryota > Metazoa > Chordata > Actinopteri > Pleuronectiformes > Paralichthyidae > Paralichthys > Paralichthys olivaceus. Next base: position 17,496,555 of record NC_091094.1, read on the forward strand.
TGAAGAATGACGGATGAATGGGAACTGTCTCATCTGTCATTCACAGCAGACACGAGGCCCTGGACTCTATAACCGCCATCAGCGGACAGAGTTCCCCCACCCTGGATGTCACCCACTTGTGTTTCAGTGTAAATCATACAGAGACAGTTCTGAAGGCTTTAAAATCGTCTCCCCGGCAATCAATCAGGATTACAGCTCCATGAGGTGCGAGCTAACTTGTTTTCAGCTCTGGGCATGCACCCAAGGAAATACATATATATAATATGCAAACATAATATAATATTATAGCATTATTATCTGTCCAGGAGATTATGTTTATGTCTTTATTTGTATGTCAGCCTGTCAGTTACTAGAACTCCTTACATTTTGCAGTAGACCCAGATAACAGAGGGCTGATGAAGGAGGATTTTTCTAAATGTTTCCTTGATTTCTTATAGATCTTGGTAAAACAAAATTAAGTATGCCCAGTGGAGCAGGACATACACTCTTGAATGATAAGAGTTTAGTTAAAAAATAACCACAGTGGAAGTTAAAACAGCATCCTGAATTATAACTCTCTCTTTCCACAAATTTCCATCTTGTCCCTGAGAACCTGCAGATATAAGTACTCATACACACTAAATTTGTACACAGTGAGTAAAATCTGTATTCAGGCTTTAATCTCAGTTAATCAAAATGGCTGTAAGGGGATACATGGCTTTCACAGAACATCAACATCTTCTTAATGAACAGCTTAAAATGCACTTCTTCTAAATCTGACACACTTCACATTACCCGTCAAACAAGAAACTAGACTTTCATGTCCATGTATCCAGAGGCTCAGATGAGAGCTCATTTCAAAATCAATCATAAGAAGAGGAAAATTATTGCATTTAAAAATAAAGTATCGCGCCTCTCATTAACCTTCCATCAGACTCGTTAGCGGGAGTTACGCCTCCTTCTCCCTCCTTGATATCAAAGCACTGACCAAGAGCAGCTGGGAAACACTCAGCTGCACAAGAGGAGTCAAACTGAGAAACATTAGTAGCTGGAGATCTGTTAAAACTGCACCGGCGGTTAAAGTAATAAATAAATGTGTATGAATGTGGGGTTCTGCTTTACTGCATCAATGCTCCAGGTGTGAATATGGCAAACGGAGGTGATCTGTGTTTATACTGATCGCTGACATTTCTCTTTTTGCTCCCTCGTCCCAGCAGGGAGGTCAAAGCACAAAGTCAGCAACAGCACAACAGAACTGGTGCAGATGGAATTTCAGTATTTTGTCCAGTGACACCGGAGTGCTGTAAGATGTTTGTGATCACTTCTCAACACAAAAACATATGGTCTCCAAAGCCATTACACAACCTGCTGCTGAATGAGCTATTCAAGTTGCTCCAAGTCAAAGAAACCATTGAGAACAAACTGTTTCCACAATTCAATTCAGCAAAACCTTACCTCTTCCAGAGGGGCAATTATATTCTGACTCAAAAACCATAATACTGGACAGCAAGGGCAGGATTTCATTGCTTCCAAAAATACACAAGCACCGTTTAGAAAACAACAACAGAAAATCACAAAGAGAAAAAAGACTTAAATGATGTTGATTTCATAATTATGTACAACTTTGTATATACAATGGTTGGGTGATTGGAACCCTGCTTTATTCCCATACTGACCAAAAATGACTTTTCTATAAAGAACCTTTGTCTAAATGTAATCACACCAAATAATCAATAAAAACCACTGAGACAGTTCCTGTATAGGACAATTACAAATGTCAGGGATCGTTTGAGTAAATTCACAGGGATCTGACTAATGTCTATAATGGATTTTGTATTATCTGGAGTAAAACTGTATAATCACACTGATGAATGAAGGATCCTCTAGTGTACTTATGCAAATTTCCTCTGCAAAGACAATAATTGTTTTTGTGGCAGAACGGCTTCAAATCTGTCAACATGCCATTGTCTATTTTTTCTTTTCTTTTCAAACCCACATAATGAAGCATAAATATTGGTTTGAAATCAAGTGATCTGTTTTGGCCATGTAAAGTCAGTAAGACATCAAGTTATATTGTGCTAATGGAGACCATAGATTAACCTGATTCAACATTTAATATTTAATATTTAACCTTTAACAACAGACTGAGTTTTTCCTATCATGGACATGGATCATTCAACATCTTGGATAAATCCCATGTTTGAACATGTCAGTGGTGCAGCTGCTCCACTGTGATTCTCCACTTCCCCATGGGGAACAGTTAACTCTCACTCCCATCTGTAATGAAATGTATAGATAGATTCAAGTTGTGTGATGCACTGAGAATTTTATATCAAGCTGTGAAGATAAAAATTCAGCTGGTGAAATAATGTACATAGATCCAGCATCTCCAGTGGGATTGCCAAATCAAGAGAATTTATTCTCATCCATAAGAAGCGTCAGATCACAAGGATACGAGGAAACACACACGAACGTGTTCTCCAAGAGGCTGCACCTAAATGCAACACGCAGTTTTGATGTCTTTTAAAGTTTGACATTCATTAGAGTTCAGTGTTGAATCAAATCACACTCAGAGCAGAGTCTTTATCAAGCTTTGACACAGAAATGAATTCTTAATTTAGTTCTTTTAGAATCATTATTCACTTGAATGGCACTCAGAGGGCACATATCTCTGCCAAGGCCCAACCATCCCCTAATGAAACTACATTACAATTCACCACATGCAGATTTTCATTTGGGTCTGAACCAAATTACACACACTCATAGGTGTTAGGTGTTTCACTGGCATCCAAAAGAATTTAACGAAAATGCTGATGAATGTCCTCTCTAGCAATGTTAAAGAAAGTGAAAGAAAGTAATTGAATACGCCCTTTGATCTGTGCCCACACCGAAATTTCGTGAGCCATTCCGCATGCTTCCATCAAGTTTCATGGTAATCCGACCGATGTTTTAATAATCCAGCTAACTATCAGACAGACAGATGAAAAAATAACCACTTTGATGGGGGTTCAATTAAATTCGTCACTAAAAATAAATTCATTTTCTGCAAAGATAAACACAGTCACTGTATTTTATAATTACCTTCTCAAAAAGAATCAACTTCTGATGTTTTGCATTTTGCTGCCTCAGTGGAAAATAACGGCAGTTCCCAAAGAAACTGTGAGCTGTATTTACTTTAATATACTGAAGAGCTGGTTCTTGTCAGCCTGACTTCCAAAGAAGCTATTTGATACAGTGAGGTACTACACTTCAGTCTGTCAGTCCAGTGACTTCTTCTCCAAACTTTACGTGTGAAATTCTAAACTCGAAGCTGCCATTGTTCCAGACAAGTGAGGACTGAACAGGATTTTCATCCATCAAACTGTTCACACTTCAAAAGATAAAAGGCAGAGCACCCTCCTAAAATAACTTTCATTATTCTTTTTTAAATTATTATTGACAGTAACTGATGGCGAGAAGTAAAGCAGATATATTGAGAGTGGACTACATATCAGGATAATGGTGTAATATAAGGTAAAAACCAATCTGTCACCTGTCAGATCGCTCGATAATGGCCAAAATCAGCATCCCGGAGGAACTGTGGGTCTTTCCAACATAAGATAATAATAAAATGTCCAAGAAAACAGGAATGTAAACAGATGAATTCACTCTCTCAAATATCAAGGCTGCTGGAGTTTATTATGGACACATTCTGTCTCAGGAAATTTAGCTCATTAGGGAGTTTGGCTCTTCACACTTTGCTTTATCTTTGTCTTTCATTGTGTCTTTGAGACCATTATAAGAATTTCTCGGTGTTTCTTCTGACCAAGTACTTCAATGCATTCATTTAACAGAGGACTTCATCATTTTCTTTATGAATTCAAGGAAGAAAAAAATCAACAAGTTGTGCGGTTGAAAAAAAATAAAATAAATTTAACTCAACCAAACACATTTAAAATGTATTTTAAAGTGAAATAATGATTATGTGAGTTCAAGGAGGTTGAAGGAAAATAGGCTCAGTCCAGCTCCTCGTCATGATCAGATTGGATCTTTGTACAAAACAGAGGCTTTAATGGTGTCACAAGCTTCGAGGTAAAAGTGCACTTCTGATACAATCACCTGGAAATACATCTCATGTGGTAGCACTACAAACAATAACCATCCAAAACAATCTGCAGGACATTTGTAGAGTAGACTCAGCTATTATCTCCACCAGGGATGTCGTGTTTTCACCCGTCCATCTGTTTGTTTGTTGGTTCATTGGACTGTGAGCAGGATTACATAAGAACTACAGAATGGTGCTGTAAAATGTACACGTGGACAAAGGGGCAGATACAGGACTTCTTTTTTACTACTGTGCAAGATGGGCTGTGTTTGTTTCACATTTTCACCAGTGCCCCGAGGAATAATTCATTAAGTCTGATGTAAAAACTATGTCACATTAGAGAACTGATATCTAGAAGTGTGTTCACATTTGGTGCAGGTTGATTAAAGTGAAGGTGTCTGTTTGGCCAAATATCAATGATCCATTTTTATGAATCCAAACTTAACAAGTCAAGCGATCCTGTCGAAATGATTATGTTCACATCTTTAAATCAGTATTGCTGGAATGAAGCCAATCAGAGTAGCAGCTACTTTATCACACACGTTTTGATGCTACAGTTAGAAAGCTGAAGTTAAATTAAATGTAGAACATTGATCATTTGCTGTGCACGAAACATGTCCAAATCTGATAATCAGTCAAATGGGTTTATATGGATTGAATCAATTTCCAAATCGAGATGGATTTAAGATTTGTTTCGTCTACACCTGAACCCCTACAGGGCAGCTTATTTTGAAAGTTACATTTTGAGAGAGGAAAGGGTGAAGTCAAACAAAAAGATGTTAACTGTTGAAAAAAAAAGTTAATGCAGTGATCTATATTGTATAACAGTGTCTATGTTGACCATTGAAACAGTAATGTTACAGGTGATCATTGACTTATCTGTAGTTGCCCTTATTTATTCTTACTTATCACTTATCTTACTTATCACTAAAATATCTTTCAGGACAGAGGGGGTTATGGGAAACTAGTCTCCTGCGATTTACTTCCTGTTTGTGCTGTATTTCATTTTTGATGATGTCTTATTTTGTTCTACTTAATAAATCCAAGTATAAAATCATACACTACATTGATATATATATATATATATATATATATATATATATATATATATATATATATATATATGTGTGTGTTCAAAATAATAGCAGTCCAACATCACTAACCAGATCAATCACTGTTTTTGGTAGAAATGATATTTCTACTTGGCAAATAATTTACTAGTAGGTGTAGTAGGGTTATAGAAAACCAACAGACCCAACAGCCATGACATGCATGCTGCTGATTCTGTGTAAATGAATCATTAATTAAAAGAGGCTTGTTCAAAATAATAGCAGTGTTGAGTTCAACTAGTGAGGTCATTCATCCTGTGAAAAAACAGGCGTCAAACAGGTAGCCAATGTTATACATGCTAGTTATGGAGCATTTCTTTTTGAAAATTTGAGTAAAATGGGTCGTTCCAGACATTGTTCAGAAGAACAGCGTACTTTGATTAAAAAGTATGAAGAAGTGCAGAAAATGATAGGCTGCTCAGCTGAAATGATCTCAAATGCTTTAAATTGGTAAACAAAACCAGAAAGACGTGGAAGAAAACGGAAAACTACCATTCGAATGGATCGAAAAATAGCCAAAATGGCGAAGACTCAGCCAATGATCGGCTCCAGGATGATCAAAGAAGGTCTAAAGTTACCTGTGAGTACTGTAACAATAAGATGCCTATGTGAAGCCAAGCTATCAGCAAGAAGCCCCCGCAAAGTCACATTGTTGAGCTGAAGAGGTTACAATTTTTCAAAGAACACAGTGACTGGCCTAAAGGGAAATGGCGCAACATTTTGTGGACTGATGAAAGCAAAATTGTTCTTTTTGGGTCTGGGGGCCACAGACAGATTGTCAGATGACCCCCAAACACTGAATTCAAGCCACAGTACACTGTGAAGACTGTGAATCATGGTGGCACAAGCATCATGATATGGGGATGTTTCTCATACTATGGTGTCGGCCTATTTATCGCATACCAAGGATCATGGATCAGTTTGTATCGATCAAAATATTTGAAGAGATCATGTTGCCTTGAAATGGGTGTTTCAACAAGGGTTAGACCCCAAACACACCAGTCAGTGAGCAGCATCTTGGTTCCAGACCAACAAGATTAACGTTATGGAGTGGCCAGCCCAATCCACGGACCTTAATCTTAATTTGTGGGCTGACATCAAAAATGTTGTTTATGAGGCTAAACAAAGAAATGCAGAGGAATTGTGGAATGTAGTCAATCGTCCTGGGCTAGAATACCTGTTCACAGGTGCCAGAAGTTGGTCGACTCCATGCAACACAGTTCTCAGAAACAGTGGTTATACAACTAAATATTAGTTCAATTATTCACAGGAAAGCTAAATCTTCAAGCATTTTTCAGTTTATACAGTAAATGTTTGAGTTTGTAAAGAAAAATACAGACACTGCTAATTTTTTGAACAGCCTAATATTCCTTTTTCTTCAATTTCTGTAAAGTAATAACACATTTTATACATTTTTCTTCATGTTTTGATTTGGAATAGAATGTGCAGTGTTCCCAATGCATTTGCGTGCATGGAAATAAAAGCTATTATAAGGATTTTGAGCTTTACTCACTTTTTTAAACACACTGCTATTATTTTGAACACAACTGTATATATATCTATATATATATATATAGATATATATATATCGTTGTTGTTTTTATAGTTACAAAATACTAAACCCCACAGAAAATAATTAATCTCTTATCAGGGTTATGATGTTGGCCTTTAATCCTTAAACACATTTTTAAAAGTCAATGAGCAAATGGAAATCTGTTTTCCCAGAAGTAAACCTGACATTAACATTCAGGGCATTTCCCTCTTCCTGTGTGCAGCCTGTCAAACCTGCCTCTGGGGAATTCCTACAATTCAGCTGGACATTTGTAATATGAGTGAATGTGGTCCATGGATGAGGGACATGGAAGGGGACATTATACAATGAGCAGAGATTTATTAGGGTTAAGTCAGTTTCACCTCGTGTCAGACGACAAATACCCTCTTCAACATTGCAACTCAGACACAGACAAATAAGGTGACTGTGGTTCCTCCTGAAAAGGGCAAAGTCTGTGGAGATCTGTGCCAGAGACAGTGTGTATATGGAATCAATGATATCACTGCCGGCTTCATCGTCTCTCAAACTGAGGCAGGGATCAGGGGCCACTCAGTCCTCTTTAGTGGTTTCAAGGAAGAGTGACATTAAGCCACAGACAAACAGCATCATGGTTGAAGGAAAGCAGCGAGGATGCGGGGGGGGGGCGTCTCTGACTCCAGTCGAGCTCTGTTTTCAATCAAGGTCGGCTCAAAAAAGCGTTTCCTGCTCGCCGCTCTGCACACATAAACACCACCTCCCCTCCTGAAGTGTTTACACTGTCACTTGTTATGACCTGGGCTTTTCCACATTGACTGGGTTTATTTAATTAAACTGACCCCGGTTATGTTTCTTTCAGTGGAAACAAATCAATTTGAAAGCTACAGATTTGTTGCACACATTGAAATTGCAAATGACAAGAGGAATCCAATGTGTCTGAGCACCTAGTCTGTGTGGGCCAACTATGACCCAAACATGAAGGGAATTCTTGAAGATGGAGGTGAGAGGTTAGCAAACAGACAGACATCCAGTGATTTCAGGAGGGGAAAAGTCCTTAAGTTTACATGTGTTCAGCCATTCATGACGACATGGGCAGCTATTGTTGGAACATAAATATATTATGTTACTCAGATGAGAAACTACTAAATATCCCTACAAGATTATATCAGTTTAATTCGCATTTTTCCAATAGAAATTATGAGACCCATGGGTCATTATGGCCATTTTTAAATGCTTTTGATTTTGCCTTTATGTCCCACATTAAAAAAATTTTGGTATCTTTATTTCAGAACAACATTGTCTAATATAATCAGACATTCAATTTTTAACCTTGAAGTCTAACAACATACTGGATCCGAGAACACAAAAGAAACATCTACTCCAATTATTAAGAATAACAATAATCCACTGAGCTAGTTGGTAACTACGTTCCAAATGTTAGCTAGCTGAGCTGAGGGCACTGTCAGATTTCTAACTGCTGCATTTTTTAAATGGTCCTACAATATCACAAACGTGTACTGAGTGCCACACAACGGCAGTTTGATTTAAAATAATCAAATGTGAAAAAAGTGATTTGATCACGCTGATGAATATAGAGCCAGGATATTTAAGGATATTAACCTGGACATTGGCTACAAGTAGAAACAATGTTTGCGTCGAACAAATCTGCTTCTATTTTCTCATCCACCAAGGACGTTATAGTTACGCCAATGGATTTCCATAAAACTTGTTGGAAGTATGAGATATAGGCCAAGAAAGAACCCATCGGTTCTTTGGGTGGATCCATGAGGAATTTCTTACTTTGACATCGTGAGATAATAAGGGGACTATTGGGCCTTTGTGCTCCATTTCTAAACGTGGAAACCAAATCTTTACCACACTTAACAGTGTTGAAAATCAAGTAATTATTTGAGCCTCTCCAACCTCAGGGGCCACATCTCATCATTGATGACAGGACAGCAAATGTATTAAAATACTGCACATTTATTTATCCCATGATACAAGTAAACAGTGCAATTACAAAAAAAGAAATGCAAGAAAGGAATCAACAAAACATGTATTTCCTCATATAATTCAGTCAGTCAAAGGTTTACTGGTACCAGTTACGTTGGTGGAAAAGGTTTGTTTGTCTGTTCGACCTCTTCCTTCATCTGTCTTTACTTTTTACGCCGTCGTTTCCCCAGAACGGGCAACAAAGCTGAATCATCTCCCCTGGAGTTGGACTTTCTCTTTTGGACTGAGGTGCACCCTGCATCTCTGCGAAAAAATATTTACAGATTAACAGTTAGAATTCTGTATTTAAAAAAAAATGAAGAGAAATATGAAAACATTCTTATAACAATGAAGTTGTGAACACTATGGTTTAAGTTAATGCCTGTAAACCAGCGGTGGAGGAACTTTGCTTTTGTTTTTCAGAACAAAACTCACCACTATGGTGTGAGCAGGTGCAACACACCATATTTTGCTGCTCTGCTGTGCACTAATAAAATCTGTACACCAGATGCTTGGCTCCTGCACAAAAAGTGTCATCACGTGTGATCATTTACTGCTTGTAGCAATAAATTACCCAATGATCAAGATGCTCACTGTTGAATGAACATCAGCGCTGATCCTCAGACAATTGTCTCAAAGCCATAAATATAATGTTTTATTCCAATCAATCTGCAGCAGCACAAGTGAAGACAGCGTGTTTTTAACTTTCTGTCCAGTCTTGTTCCACCCACCAACAAACCAGTGTGCATACAGTATATTGAGAAACCTCATATTTGAGAGGAAGAGAACATTCAAGTGATTTTCTGTCAAAATGTTTCCTTTAACAACCACAGTTTCTGCTAAATAAAAGGTCAATTTATTTGCCTGCAGTTTCCTACATGTAACCTCAGGTTCATACAGAACGCCCTTTGACCACTGCAAAGGAGATGCATCAAATTCTGGAGACTGCAATTAACTAAAGGAAAAGAGAGGGTGTATAGCCTGGGTACATTCACACCTGATTATCAAGCTGTTTGAAATGGTGGAAAATATAATTTTAACACCAATCTGAAGAATGCTGCATGACGACCTTATAAAAGTTATTACTCTCACTTTGATATAACATGTCCAGTTAAGATGAGAAATGAAAGTTTATGCGAGCACAAAGCTCTTACACTAACCTGTCCGTCCAGACGAATGACAGACACAATGTTTTCCATGTTTGGACTGTGGCTGATAAGAAAGACCTCTTATAACAACATTAAGTGTTTCTACAAAATCAACCTTAGGCCATCTGGGTAGATGCTGTGGTTATCATTAATCTTGTCTGTTGTGTAAACTCACACATCACAACAGTGTTTCTGCACGGTCAAAACTCAATACTCTTCTCCTCACTCGCTACGGATCAATCAACTCATCACAATGTGGTTTCTCGGGCGGAATGTAAACACTGAAACCCTGATCCATTTTTGTTGATTGACAATTCCAATAAAGGCAATTCAAACAAGACAAGTGTGAGTGGAAGAGCAGAGGGAGCCGCATGTCTGGAAAACGTGACAGTCAATTTGAGCTGTCAATTCTGTTGTGAAGTTTCAGTCTCAGTCAAGACTGTGGCAACAAGAAGATGTCAAATACTAAGAAATGCAATCCCATCATCCCACAGCCACATTCTGGAAACCACACCAGACTGTGTATATAGATGGACGACGTGACGGCTCCCTGAAAGGGAAGCCAAGGGTTGGGGCCCTGGATCGCCACCTGGTGGCTGGCTTAAGTGTAGGACATAAATCCGGCCTCATTTATGTTAGAAGATATGACGTGCGACAAACTTAAAAAGTCAAAGTGCAAGTCAAATACATTTCCTCAAAGATGGTTTCTGTCATTTAAGATACAGCTGTTGACACACTAATGTATGTTCAAGTGTTTTGTTTACTAAAACAAAGGTTTTGGAATTTAAGTGATGAACATGACATTTTTAGCTATAACATTAAAACGTCAGTGAATACTGTCCCATTCTGACACTAGAATAATGCTTTGATTATCTCAACCCAAATAACACGCCTTTCCAAAACGTCTTAACACTAGTGAAGTATTATAATAGAGTTTTTTCAAAATATTGTATTGACTGACTTACTGGTATATTAAATGCAATTCCCTTAAAGTAAACAATTTTACAATATTAAATCCAGTAAGAAATAAATACTTTTTACTGTGAAGAAAACCAGAGGAACATATCTGGACTGACAGCTCCATTTCATAAATAAGATGTTTTCCCTTGTGGATTATCTACGTCTCCACCAATATTCTTTGGTCCCTGCTGAGTTCCACAGCTCAGCATGTAGTGTTATGTTACAGCCTCTTTACTGAAGCACCTCTGACACAAACTGGTCGACACCAAGGTCTCCTTCATGAGACATGTTCTGAAAAAAAAAATGCCTGAGAAACCAAAGGGGAGCCCTAAAAGCATGAGGCTTTCCATGTGGAACCACTTACAAGTAGGACTGTCTTCAGATAATTCTGTACCATAAATGTATATCACCCTGCAGCCTATGACAAAGACCCATGCCTCTTTATCTTGAATCCATGTGTTGGAAAAACAAAATTCCAGCACTGGAATTTGGGTCAGAAGTCCACATGTGGGTCGTAGAAGGATGGGGAGATGACTAAGTATGGTGGATGACTGCTAAGAGAAGAGTTGGCCTCTACACAAAGTTTGGAACCGGACCAAAACAATCAACATTTAAATTGTCATCTCTGCCAGAGTCTGACAAAAGAACTGGAGGATGGAGATAAAGCCATGCCTGATGGAAAGAAAATTTCCTTTTACACTGTTAGAAACACAGATTTGGCTTCCGCCAATTGAATAGATGAGGTACTCCAGAGTCCAACTTGTGGTGTGCAATGACTATATAGAGTAAATAGCTGTGGGTGTGGACTAAGAGTCATTGAGAAAGCAATGAAAACTAGATCAGCCACGATAAAAACACAATGGAATCACATTCAGAAATATGTGCTGCTAAAGGCAGAAATATGTCATCCAGCCATGATCTATACCACCAGGGATCACGGGGGGCTGGAGCCAATCCCAGCTGACATTGGGTGAGAGGTGGGGTACACCCTGACCCTGGACACCTCGCTGTAACCACAGGGACTCTGCTCGTGGCAGGTCAGAGCAATTCTATATCAGAACCGTAAAGGTTGAAAATCTGTGTGTGACTGTTTGGTTGCATTGCCAAAATCCTGGCAGATTAACTACAAGAAAAACTGCTGCTACAAGTTGGACAGGAGTAACTCAGTGAGCAGTGATATCCTGCTGCCTCTGATAACAAGTGGATTTCTGAAAGCTGCTTGAGGAAAATAGAGGAAACTCCATCATGTACAGTAAAATTGATTACTAAGATAAGAAATAAGTCCAAGGATTAATTTGTGGAGGAAATTAAAACTGCAGATGCACAACAGGGCCTTATTTTTTCCCAAATAATTAGAGCAGCCAACAAACAACACCCTTTGAGGATATATTGCTGCAGACGTGTAACAATACCCAGTTGTAGAAAAAAAAAAGATTCAACAATATTCTTATCTTTTAGATTTCACTTTAACACATATAATGACCCATGAGCCCTTTTTATTTTTGCTGAAACACAAAGTTCGGGCTTCGGGAGGCTCCAAGAGACCCAAATGCTTTTTAGTGCTAGGTTAATGAAGGGCTCCATGTGACCTGGATAGAAGAATCACTTACTCATGGTTTATGACAGGCTCCGGACCAAAGATGTCAGAAATAGAACTGTGAGTGGAGAAAGGGAAAGAGAGAAAGGGAGAGGATGTCATTCACAGAGATGAACTGATATTTGCTTTTCTAATAAGCAAACTTATTACGCTGGTTTTTAATAACTGCCTGATAGCTGCCTGTGTCTGAACTGTAATGCACTTTAATATTTTAAACTTGCATACGCTGTTGTTTTCACTGCATCACACATTTTACAGACAGTTCTCACAGGTAGAGCCATGCTACTGACAAGACACTGAATGTTGCTTCAAAAAGAAGATAATCGATATTCACACTTCCCAGTGCGAAAATTGGATCCCGGTTTGTCTCCTTGACATTAAGTTCCAGGCTACAGTTGTGTGAGATTGCCTCAGGCAAACCTTTCATTAGAAGTCAGACTATAAAAATAAAAAGTAAGAGTCTTTTCCTTAATGCTGTCAGTCACTGAGATCTGGTAGTTAGGGGTTTTAAAATGCCTCCACAGTTCCCCCTCTATGCATTTCCCCAAAAGACTGTTACAAATATTCCCACCTTTGTTGTCTAAGCCTATAATATCCACTTAGAAATGACCTGCAATTTGGACGATATCAATAAAAAGGATTACTGCCCTGCAGTTGCATGCCTCCCTCAACCAGTGCAGTTGCTGGTTTTTTTTTTTTCAAGACTCATATATCGTCATCGTGACCTTCGACCGCTGAAATCTAATCAGTTCATCTTGAGCCCCAAGTGTCAACTGGGGTAAATTTGAAGAAATTCCCTGAAGGCAGACTTTAAACATCATGTTCAAGAGGCCAGAAACATGTTTTATGAGGCCACTGTGGCCTTTGCCCATAAAACTGTTCATCAGTTCATCCTTGAGTACAACAATGCTTGTACCAAATTTGAAGAAATTCCCTCAATATATCATGTTCACGTTTCAACGTTTCCTACTAGAAAACAATTTTCTCAAACTCCGACAGCTCTGGGTGAACAGCCTGTTGGCAACCTGATTCCCTCTCTCTCCAAGCCTCGAGCTCTCTCTATCACAGAACAGGTTGCTATGCTGAGCCGGTGCATGGACTGTAAAGCTGCTCTCATTTCTCATGTGGTTTCACGCTGTGCTGGAGTTCAAAATAAAAGGCTTCCAGAATTAAATAACAAAATCACTATTCTGTTGTTGCTTGAAGAGTGAGATGTTCTGCCAGCCACTTTATGACGGGAATTATTCTGTTACCATCACCTCTACACTCCGGTTGATAGGCTACCGTCACCTAGCAACCTCAATCATGAGCATTTTTTTTCAGTGTGACATGAGGTCGTTTGAATCCCTGATGTGGACTTCTTGATTTTATTTACATATGGAAGTAACAGCCCAATCATCCTGGAGGATATACTGTGACGCTGCTGTTATTGTGAACACCAGGGAGAGATAAAGTTTAGAGGGGAACATTCTCAAGTTTCCAGTGGCTTAAATAAATACATCATAAATTGGTCAAAAGTGAATAGCTGTGTATATATTTCTATCATTAATCATGGTTATTATCAAAACTGTCTAAACATGTAAGTTTTAATATCATTTTACATACATGCAGAGATTTCTATTTCAAGAATGAGGAATGAATGTGACTCATAACCACCATAGATCTATCACAACTCTACGCCTCCACCAACCAGACAAGAGAAATATATGCATATATATTTTTTCTGTTGCAAAGATATGATGTTGAATATTGGCAAGATGTGTTTTTGATGAATATTTTGATATTACAGTGTAGTTGACCCTTGACCCTTTGAATACGAAATGTCATCACTTCCTTATTTTGTCCCACTTGTTTGAATTTTGAAGATCGTAAACTTTAGAATACTATGAATAATAATGGCCGAAAAACTTGTTTTGTGAGGTCATAGCCCACTATATAGTAATCAGTTTATATTTGGGTCCAAGTGAATGTTTTAGCAATTTTTAAGGGAGTCCCTAAAAGGGTTCCTGAGATATTGTGTTCAAAAGGTCAAAAACATATTACGACCTGTGACCACTGAATCCCAAGTACATTTTTGTGCCAGATGTAATAAATGCATGGAACATTACCAGACCGCCCAGACAACTTGTTCTTTTTAAGATACAATGTTGAAACATTCCCGACCAGAAAGACACAATCCAAACTCTTTCAGGGGAAATCTTGAGCATGTGTGAACACGATGGAACAAGTTTCAGATGAGATTGTAAGTGGGGCACTGTAAAAACCATAAATATGAATATTGGCAGGGAATTGTTCCTACAGTATTAGATCCTGGGTATCTGGCTGCATGCAGCTTTTGGTGGCTGATCTCAGAGACATAATCTGAGTTCTACTAATGTCACAAAAGTAAAAAAAATAAATCTGCCCTTGATACAGAAATATGGTAAAACTCATTAAGGATTTATAGAGAAGAACCCATTCAATTTTGAGCAAATGCGGCATAGGGCTCATATTAAGGGCTTGTTTTCTGACTTTCATTAACATTGCATTATAGAGCATTTTTCTTTATAACATTTTCTTGCATGTGTGCAACTTAATGCAGATCCAAATAAAAATTCAGAAGTTGTGAATTTAAATGTGGTTTCATGAGGGGCCTGGAGAGAAGGACACAAACCGACTTTCAGTTTATTTAAGGACACAGTCTCTCAGGCTCCATGAAAGCTGCAGGGCTTGATTCTACATTTTTAAACCAGGCTGTGTGATTCCTGAAGTGCTCTGTTGACAGCACAGACAAGAGCCCATCAACATAATGGTACACTGAAGGAGCTCTTCTAGTTTGTGGGTCCCAGATTTGGGACTTTTGCTGCAAAGCTACATAAGAGCAAGAGATCTTGGCTGCACAATTTCAAACTAATGGCCTAAAAATAGCAAATTATCCTTTTATAAGTTGTAAATCTTGGTGAATATGCTTTCAAATCTCTACATACAGGTGGTCTAATGTTAGAACTTTTCATCTTTCAAAGTGAAGCCATGCAGTCATCAATGACTAAAGAGCACTGACTTTCATCTACAAAAGGATTGGATGATTTGCAGCTGCACTGCATTGCGGTTATGTAGCTCCACCTGGATCTGCTGGGTCTCATAATGTGCTGGTTATCAGATACATGATGGATGCTAAGATTTGTCAGGATTTGTGTGGAACCTCTTGCATATAATGATCTTTTAGCAAAGTGCAGATTCAGCATATGTTGTGATTCAGCATTTACAGTACAGCATTTGTAGTTTTGTAATTTGATGTTTTTACTTGTATTCTATTCCATCAGTCAAATAGTTAAAGAGAACAAGTAAGTTACGTGCAGGACAATATTATTTTAGGTAACCATAGGATAAAGCAAAGTTGTTCAGAGAAACCACTTCTTTTATTTCTAATGTGTTTGCATCTGTACACAAGGTTTAAGACATGCTAATTAAATACCAAATCAATCTCTGGTTACTAATGCACTATATATAACCTTATAAGGAGAATATAATCACTGTGAAATGATTCCATCGCATAATAAGTCATCTGAACTGTATGGAAATAGTCTCGCCTGATTTTCTTTAGAACTACCAATATTTGATGACAAGCTTTTAGGCCATTATCTAGCGTAAATACACCAGGAGGTGTGTATGTGTCCTACAACTCACCTGCTGATGGACACGTCACTGTGAGTGGGGCTGGGTGGCAACTCAATCCCTCTTGCTGATGGCTCCTCGTCACTGTCTCTGTCTTCTGTCTTCACCACTAAGCTGCTCCTTGATCCTGCAACTTGATCTGGTGAAGGCAAAAATGTGTATAGTAGTATGAGACACTATCACAGACACATCAGTCAGTGAAAGAAATTGCCTGTCAAATGGTGCGTCACTAACATTCAATCCTTTCATTTATTTTTTAGTTGGTAAAAATCCCACTTAATCTAATTCCAAGCAAACCATTTAAAAAAAAAATCACTTATAAATTATTATCATTACACTAACTGTCGTCTCTGTATCCACTGATTCCACTCTTGCCGGAATTTTGTGAAAGAACACATTGGTCACACAGCACTGCATCTGTGTGTTACTTTGGGACATGCAGTTCTGTAAAGACACAAGGTGACCTAGCCACAGCTTGTTGCAACCTGGGAGCAGGCGACCTTTGATTAAGGGCATTGGAGAGACTTAGGTCTCCTGCAGCTACAGTATATTTTATCCCTGAGGAAGATAATCAGCACTGAGGTACCTGTAGAGAGCGTCGGTTCCTCATCCAGTCCATCCACAATGACTTCCTGTTTGATGTGATTCGGCCTCGTGGTTTCTAGGCGACCCCGCACCTGGGCAATTAGGCGGGAAA
Organism: Paralichthys olivaceus; assembly: GCF_024713975.1. NCBI lineage: Eukaryota > Metazoa > Chordata > Actinopteri > Pleuronectiformes > Paralichthyidae > Paralichthys > Paralichthys olivaceus. The sequence goes on from NC_091094.1 coordinate 17,513,303, forward strand.
AGTCGCTGCTGTGCTGCTTCCCTGTGGATGAAACAGTGCATGTGGAAAGGGTAAATTACAGTTTTAATGGCCTTGATACCATAAGATTGTGTAACAGTGTGAGGTATGTACCAACTGTAAATGAGCTTAATGAAATACTACAACACAACCTGCAAGGCCACTGTTCATATTGTGCATTAATATTTATAGTGCATAGCAGACTAATTTTTCATTGAGAGACAACAATTTCTGATACATCTGCTGAATAAAATTCATATCTTAACCCAGAAATGACTTAGGTCTAAACTAAAAGATTGAATTGATTCTGGAGAAACACCAGGTTTTATTCATGAAGTGAAATACCACAGACGCGAGCTCCAAGATGAGATCACAGAGGCAAAAAATTGTATTTCCATGGTGGAAGCCAAATACTAATTGAAACGATATCATAGCTGAGTATGAATGGATGTGGGGTAGAAAAAAATTACATTTCGGAAGCGATTCTAAAATAAAGGATTTAATCCCTTTACACAGGAATACAGAGCACCAGCACATCTATAAGGTTCATACAGACGAAGATGAAGAAGAACTGGGAAAGAAAGAATTAAAATTGCTATTTTATAAGTGGTTCTACAGTTTGATCTACTGTAAATTTTACTATTGGCACTTCACATTGGGTGTTTTGCAAATCTGACCTAGTCTGATATTTCTAAACATGAAATTAAAAGTGAAGAAACATAAATAAACAATACCAATGCAGATATTGGATTACAGGCACAGTTTTTCTGGCTTCCGGTTACCACAAGTGACAAGAGCAGAATTCATTTCACTAAATGTTTAATGTGGAGCCACATTAATCACCCTGACTGCTGAATAACGAGTCCATGTGTGTTTGAATTATATGTCCGTGTTAAAGCTGTTGAAATTAACTGTAGGTAAGCTTCTTCTTCTAATTCTAAAATTCTCATGTGGACCATTAAAAACATTTAATCAATCATTTTTAATTAAAAAAGAAATCTAGTAATGATAATATTATGTACTGTAACAGTGGCTGACTCAAACACTCAAACCCCCTTGTCAAAAACCCATTAACATACACAAACATCTTGGTCTGCAATGGGAATATATATGATCAAATGACTTCGCAGAAGACAGGTTTTTATTCACTCTGATCGGCAGTGATGGAAACATGACACCCAGGTGAACGCCCTAATTAGGCAAGACAGCGAGAAGACAGTTTGTAACCTCGAACATGACATACCAGAGGGAAAAAAGAAGAAAGGCAAACTTGTTGGTAATGGGAGAGAGCAAATCGCCTTTCATTAGCTGGTTTACCTGCATTTACAACTACAATACTTCAGACCTGTCACTGATATCATAGGCATACAAACATCTCATGGATATGGCCTAGTTTTAAACTTAAATTCAACATTGCCTAAAAAAAAACATGCATTAAGTTATGAGTAAAAATAAATTGCAAGTATTGAAGGTACCCATTATGTTTCACTGAACACAGTCTACAGAAAGACAATGAGTCTGAAAGTTTGTTATGATAAATGTCTGCCACTGTTGTCGGTTAATGGAGCCAGAGAATCTGAATTTAATTGATGGAGATGAAACCTCCCGTGAGACCACAGGTGACATCTGCTGACTGTGATGGTCTGTGACACTTGCAAATCAAACATGAATGACCCTCAGACGCTAAGATGAGTTAATCACCAGAACTGAATGAGTTGAGCTGAATTAGCGTCCAAGCTGCACAGCGGATAAACTTTAACAGTGGCTATAAGCATGCGAGAGGAGGTGCTCATCACCCCGCGACAGATCACACTCGTCAAGAAGGATTTCCAGGTATATTTTTTACCCAGCAAAGGACGCTATTTACACTAAAAGAACAGGCTGTCACATTAAGAAGAGACTGGAAGTGTGTGGCTTTCCCCGTCCTGTCTTCTCACTCACCATTCCCCATGCAGACGGAATGAGTCATCCACATCCTCCTCTGATAAATCAAGAGGTTATCACTCCGGCGCAGCTATTTATAGAACGCCTCCTCCTGTGACTCAGAACCATTTTTCTGCCACTTTTTTAAAGTTAGCTCTACAGCGTGATTTTCAACAGGCTTTTCATCTTGTTCGAGCATGTCTACATGCCTTTGGATGTTGTTCCCTTAATGCTGCTGCTCTTGCTCAGCCACTGCAACACGAGGACAAAAACACAGAACCTGGTCCTGATTTCTGAGCATCTGTACATCTCAGTGATTATCTATGACAAAATGCGAATAAAAGAAATTGAAGAAGTCTCAAGTGTAAAGTCCTGTTATTAACACTGAAATATGCTAAATGTCTCACTGAAGATGCAGCAGTTCTGTTTATCTGTGGCAGGTTTATGAGTCTGGCTCCAGATGAACAGCTTCCGACTGAGATTATGGTTTGGTGACACACTGATTATGCAAAAATCATAATGATGTTGGTAGAGATGCATATGTATAAGTATATTGCCTATTGTTTCCTGAGCATTCTTTACTTTACATGCAGTTTCTGTGATGAATTACTACTCCTGCAAGAATCAGGTCTCTACAACTGGAGAATTAGAAAACAAAGTCATTGATTGGCCTAAAAGCCCCCCGGTATGCTTTTGTAGTTAAGAAGCCCAAAGTATTTGTAATCTTTTTCGAGACATCTATGCTGAGATGCGACTTCTAAAACTGTTGTGGCTCAAGCATGGATCCTGTATCGATCTGTAGTAAATAATTCAGGGGGAGCTTTTTTTTTTTTAATTTGCCATTTAATGGCTTCAAAGAAGGTTTTCTACTGCATTTCAAGGCAGACATGGGAAACACTGTCTCCTCTACCATCAGAGGGAGAAGAGCAGAGACGCTCTAACAGTCTTTCATGCAACAATATACATATGTTTGTATTATATTTACTGAAATAAATATGTAGAAATATTGTTTTTTAATTCTAAAGTATCAGTGTTGTCGTCAATAAATTTAACAAAAACTAAAAAATACACCGGTTTTAAAGAGCATGTCAGATTATGCATCATAATCATGACCTTTGTTGTTGCATATTTTGCTGCCAGCTTCGTAAATCGGACCCGTACAAAATAACACATTGACATTGAAGAAACACAATAAAAAAATCACTTACTGTAATTTGAATGCATCTCATCAATTTCCTTCTCAGTGTGATTCTTTGTGAAAACCATGACCTGCAAGATAATGGACAACAAGATGTACATTTTACCATCAACCAGCAATTTGGAACATTTAAAACTGTAAACAGCATGTCCTCAAAGGTAATAAATATTCTTAAGGCATAAAAAATATATAGAATGATTTTCATAATTTTACCAAACTTTTATGCCACAATATCACCAACTATTAATACATTGTTTTACAGAACAACTAGTGGTAAGAAATTAAATTCCACAGGGTAGACTTAAAAAGAAAAATAATAATACACTTCAGGCTAAAGATATCTCATGAAGCAGTTAGTACATACAGGTTTGGTTTTTCCCTTCAGTTGGTTCCTGGTCTTCTCATTGGTCTCCACCTCTTTGGCAATATCTTCAGCTGTTGACAGAAAACTCCTTATTCACAAATATTGCCTGTTATATAATTTGATTGATCAAATACACAATGTCAAACTGAAGCAGTCATGGAGACGCCAAGGGGGAAAACTGTAAGATGTTGGTCCAGACACCTTATGTTCAAATGCTATCTCTGAAAAATTATTTGATCTCAAATTAAATCCCTCACTGGGTGTTTACAAGTGTGAAATTCAAATGTCAAGATTCATCAAATGTATTGTCATTTTATGAATATGAGAGAGATAGTTTCCAAGTGGCAGGTGTAATCACAACCAATGATAAATACAATGGCCCCATATGTTGGTTAAAATCTAATTAAAGTGTTTGCAGCAGATCTGAGTCAAGTGTCAGCACATTTAATATTAAAGTGCAAATAAGACGGCAGCAGAATCAGGTAGAGCAGCTATTCAGCAGTCTGAATTTGGTGGTTATCTTGGTCATCTTTGTCTTTGTGTACACAGTTGTTGGTGTATTTATGTATATGAGATTTTTGCTGATTGTAGAGTGTGTAGCACATACTTTCATCAATCGTTCCACCAACTCATAACTACAAACTACTGAAATGATCTAGTCAATTACAGTATCACCCTCATGGTTTATTTGTCCTCACCTGATTTGGGGTACAGGGAATCACACTGAGCGTTGTATATGTGGACGAAGTCTTGGTGTCGTTTGATCAGCTGGTCTCGAGAACCCTGCATGGAAAGGTGGCACTCCTTCAGCCTCCTCTTCAGCTCGTGCATGGAAAGCAGGTTGTACACCAGCTTGCTCACTGGACGCCTCACCTTGCCAAGGGAGCTGCAACCGACAGACAAGTTTATTCCAGTAATCACTACATAGAACTTGGTGATGCCTGATGGAGGCATTTATGTGCTGAGCAGTAATGAAACTTCTGACTGTACAGTCTTGGTCTTAGACATCTTGACTATCATCAGCAGAAAGGAAGGGAGTAAACGCCACTTAAATACATCACATAGTGGTTATATCAGCAAATGTGTTTTCCAGCTGAAATGTATAATTTGTCTTTCATATAAGAAATAAGTGTGAGTTATCAACATTTAGTGGAGTTCTGTTTGTGCTGCCTGGCAGGGTAAAGACTATTAAAACCTCTGTAATACATCATCAGGACATCAAGGTCTATGCCAGATTGTGTTTTGCACAGTAAAACAAATATGACCATTCATAAACAAACGGCATAATTGCTGCATGAGTCAAAGTTAACCTTGAAAAACAAAGTTTCAAAGACCATCACAATGATCAGTCTCACAAATAATGTCAGAGACACCACTTAAGCTAGTTGAGTAGCCTGGTGGACGGTAACAGCACAAATCTAGTAATAATTGCACATATATATAATTACATTATTAATTTTGCCATTTTTTAAGGAAACAATGGTCGCTTGAGCCTAAGAGGTCATCCTCCCTGCACTTTAACCAAAAATAAATGCACTCTGCTATTTCTGTGAAAAGAAGGGAAAGGTGCCACAAAAGGTACAGCCATTCAATCAACGGATGATAATGTGTAAATCAGGTGCATGGTCGGTATTTATATAGCACTTGTTCTAGTCTTGATGACCACTCATAGCACTTTTAAGTACAGGTGATTACCATTCACTCATTCACACACACATTCATAAAGTGCATCTATGGGCAGCACTTTTACTTTCACTAATAAGTTCATAAAGTACAAAGTTTGGGGTAATTAAGATGTTTAGATTCTTAACCACCATCAGGGGGGCGTCCCGACAACCCCTGACATCTTCAAGGACGAGAAAAACAAGACATCCTTCTACCGACTCTATGTCCTCCCTATAGAACATTACAGGCTGAGCAAACAACAGTAGGAGGCTGTTTAAACCAGCAGTAATGTAGGTTTTTTTTTTTTTTTTTACCTCCTCAAGCTTTCCTTCTTCTCTCCACTGCTAAGACACGTGTCCAGGTGCTTGTTGATAAACTGCTGTGACACACCGACAGAACAAACAGGGCACTCCACTGCAAACAGATACACAAGAGGACATTGTTAGCAGCTTATTACAAAAGATAAATCAGTTTCTGGTGATGTAGGTGAAAACTAAATGCTGTATCCAAACTCTCTTGGCTCAGAGTAAATATAATGAACCAAGAAAGTGGGAAAACTGTTGTTAGAAGAAAAGAATGCCTTATTTTATCATTCAAATTAAAGAATATTAACTGATTCGCAACAAGTTCAAAAGAAACAGAAAGACAATTCTTTCATCCACATGAACTATAAATGTTATCAAATACTAGAAATATTGACACTAATAACTTGGAATGTTTTTGAGCTCCAAAAAGCAAATTAGAATTCACATATCAAACAAGATAACACATAGGCACTAAAAGCCTAACAAGCTAATTAATGTTGTAAGTAACAATTCTTTTGTTGTTGGATGGAATTTGTCATGTCGGTTGAGGCAGCGTTCTTAACACACACAAAGAAAAGCTTCACCTTTAATTACAGGCTTTGCATCGTTTGACGGTGACGAGGATTGTGGCATCTCAACCCTGTCGCTGACACTGTGCGAGACTGTGTCCTCCTGTTTGACCGACACCAGAACCTGGACAGGAGTCTCCTCCACGTCCATCGGCTCTTCCTTCACAGACACTTCAACTGGAGCAGTAGCTGAATTGGCATGTGGGCACGTGGTCCTCATTTTCCCCCGTTCGACACACAGAGAGGTGGAAGCATCTTCTAGAGTTTCTGTTGCGGCCGGCGCTTTGGGCCTCTTTTGGAAAAAATGACTCAGAACGGCGCTGTTACACTTCTGGCCTCTCTCTCGGACTATCTTGCATTTGACAGCTGAAGCCGGGGTCTTTGGCGAGATTGGAGGAGAGTCAAAATTAGCTTTTGACAACTGTTGCCTGGAAAAAGAAGAAAGGCAAATTGCATGTGAATGAAAATGTGTGCAGTATACGATTTAGACATGCAGACAGCTATGCACCTTTTAAAGGATCGAACATATTCTAAAGTAGCATGTTCAAATGGTGATCCATTAAAAAACCGATCAATGACTCAAATCTGTAATTACATGAAGTATAGATGAAGCCCAACAGATGTAAGTTCCTCTTAAACAGCATGTTGAGCCCATTAAAAAGAGAAAGAGCAGTATGTGCCAGTAAATAGTGTTGACAGTAAAGTGAGCTCTTTGGCGTTAAAATGCACCTGCTCAGTTATCTCCGTTTTCTGCTGAGCGAGAAAAAGTCGACACTCTGGCCACAATCTTGGAAACAGCAGGGTCATTACTTGGTAATAAAATGGAACAAATGAGGTGTGTAGTGTTCTCATTCCCATATTTAAAACTTGTTTGTGCTTACTGTTCCCATTAGAGCAAAATCATCTACACATGCACCCACACACGCACAGTTGTCAAAACCACTTTGCACAAATGTGATGTGGACACTCTGCCTCCCTCCCCCACTGATCTTGAAAAAATGAGCCCTATCTAATCTGTAACACTGCACACAGCCAGGTATGACTATTACTGGTTGCTCTATAAATTGTTTTTTTATTGTAAAACTTTGCATTGCCACAATTATCTTGAAATATCTAAAAAAAAAAAAATGTAAATTTAGAGAAGAGAAACAATAAATGGAAATACATCCAAATCAGATAAATCATACAGAGTTGCTGGTTTTATATATTGATCTAATATTGTCCCTTTCTTAAATTTATATCTAAATGTTCATGGTCTTCTTACTCAACAGAACCTGGATCACCCAGACGTACCAACATCTCATTATTTAAAACAGTTTCTGCTTGATCTATTCCATCACTTCTGTACCCAAAAGCCACCAGGCTTTAAATTTAGAGCCATCGCACATATCTACTGCACTTTGTGTTTAAAATGAATAACAAACATTATTCAGCCTGGTGTACCACCACTGTGTCACTTCATCTGTTCCTGGTCTGTAAATAGTGGGAACAAGCAGCCACAAGACTTTGCTCTCGGTGATAAAACCTCGGTCATTAAGGACTCACCAATGTAATTACATTATAGCGCCTTTTCAGCAATTAGCACAAAGAACACTTATTTAAATAATGGTCATCATTATCGTTGTGGTCCATTAGGACCGAGCAGTTAATTGAAATATCAATAGAAACTATTTATAGTCTCATTCCAGCATTGGCCATTTAATATAATTGCGCTCACCTTAAAAAATACAATTCCAGCTGTTCTTTGGCTTGAAACACATTTTCAGGGGGAAAAGGATCTGTCCTAAACACAGAGTCCAACCTGACCTGATCCACAATTCATTATTCAACAGCGGGAAGCAGACTCGGGCCATTCATAAATAATGGACCTGGTCTTACTCAGAGTTAAGAATGAAAAAGAAATGAATGTTTGTGGTGATCATTAAATGAGGCTTGAAACAAAAGGAATAACAAGTCACTGACTCTCAGGAATAAATTAACGTTCAATGTGTAAGGGGGTAATGAATAAAGGAGTTAAGGTTTTTAGTTTGGATACGAGACCCGAGCCTGTCGATGCCCAACAGGCCAAACCAGGTTCAAACAATAATTCGGTCACATTACCCGGACTATTGGATTTTTTTTACACTGCACATGCTGTAATGCTTCAGGTCAGGTTCAGAAAAAAAACAGGTCTCAGTTAGTTTCCTCTCTGGCTCAAACAGGCTTGGACAACAAATTGCCGAAGCCGCCCTCTAAATTAAACTCTCATTCATCTTTCACGTCTTTCTGTATTAACCAAAACTGCCAACACAATCTATTTAAATTACAAACTATGAGAAATAAAGGCTATAACCAGAGGTAAATAAGCTCCATCGGCCAACAGCTACTAAGTGACTTGCTATGTCAAATAATCTCTTGTTTGGGTTTACTACACCGAAAAGGAACAAATTCCAAACTGTTTGAAACAAGTCTGTCGCAAGATAACAACAACACTTAATGAATCCTATTTTTCAGACACTCAATGCTAGACGACAGGAAATGAAAAGGCAGAGGACAGAGAGACTGCCCATTTACAGCAGTGATGATAATCAAAAGGTCCACAGCTTGAAAGTAGACCTTTCAGAGTGTTCATAACTTTGAGGTGATTGATATAAGGATGAAACATCATGGCCTAAAGGCTGATAACAGCTGTCAATTATATCGCCATCAGCCAAGACACTGAAGAAACAATAAAGATGTGATTTGAGGTATTTTTCAGGCACAATACCCGCTGATAGAGAAAAATTAGCCATTAAGCAGGTTGTTTTTCAACTTTCCTTGAAAGGCACCGTTAACGTGAATCATAAACCTGTGTTTGAGCATTATCTATTTCTGAAGTTACAAAGCAAAATATAACCATGAGCGGTAATAATCGCGGGTTAAAGCAGCTTGTGAGAATGTGTCCACCACATGTGTGTATTTCTATGTATTAATGTTCATAAGTACTAGATTCAAACCCAGCCCCTTTTTGTATCCTCAGAGAACGTCACTTACTGACTGTGCCTCTGGGCAGACACGTTCGCTGTACACCTTCTCTGTACTAATACTACACATGGGGATTGGTGCATTTTTAACCTTAAACACTTAATCAATGGGTAAAATCAAGTCAAAACGTGTGAAAATCAAGTTATCAAAGGTGAACGCGTCTCCAATGTTCCCTTTATAAAATACATATTTTGAGTGAAATAGGTAGTGAGCACTGTGGAGTATTTCCACCTTTTAAACTGCTATAAACAAATGCTGACAAAAATATTCAGACAAGAAAAATATATTTAGACAGCCAGGGGTTGTGATGTCACAAACCTGAGTAACCAATCATGTTAATTTGAGGGTGGAGCTCCTCAACTGCAGGTGGATGCGGTTTCATAGCATATTCATTCATCTCAGTCACAAAAAGAGGAAGTAAGGGGTAGAGTTACGTTTCAGCTATTTTAAGGCCATGAGGGGATTTTTTTTCAGAACAAACTTTTTGAATGCGTAATTCTGAGGAACAAAGAGAGTTTTGGGGCCGGAGAGAGACTTCAAGACAATCTTGATTTATGAGCAATTATATAAAACTGAACATAGTCATTAAAATGGCAAAAGAATTTTTGCCTAAGGTCGAGCGTTTGAGATAATTGTGTAAAGGCAAATCTGATGGTTACGGTGCAACTGAGTTTATTGAGTTTTTCTTCTTATGGTTTTTGCTGCAAAAGTGGAGAAAACTAACGAAAGGACAATAACAAGAACAAAATCTTTTTATCTCATTAGATCTTATTTCATCCCCCTAAAACAACAGAGATAAATAATCCAGAGGGCTGAGGTGACCTACTAGTAGCTTGATATTGTAAATTTTGTTTGTCATATGAAAGGCAAACATATTGACCAGGATGCTTGAGACAACCAGTGACTGCAAGCGCGTGGCTTCTAACACACATGTGGCAAGAGCTACTCATGACAGTAGAATCAAATTGAAAGAATGTGTTTCTTTTGTTGTGATAAATGTCGCTGAGGGAAAAACTTAAATTTAAAGTTCAAGAAATAAGATTTTATCCAGCTCTGGAAACTGCTATCTACATGCTGCTGTAATGAAAAACTATCAGCCCTAAAGCTACTCAATGTTCATATATGAGCAAGAACCTTGAGTGACCTCGGCTGATGAAAACAAAAAATCCCCATTTAATTTACAGACAATCTGAGGCAGATTACTGCAGGGCAATTACAAGTGTTCCATCAATGCTGCTAAATTGAAGGAAACTGAAATTGGTTCCCTTGTGGACATCTGTGTAATCTTGTCAATAAGAGTGGGATCCTTTCAAAATCACTGCAGCAGTCATTTTTCTCTTCAGTTCTTAGAAACAGAACATTACATGCTGGACAGGTGCTCAGGCCGTGCGTCTAAAGGGCTTTTACATGGATTGTGTCTTATTTCCTGATCTGACATTTCCACTGTTCCTCCAGTCTGCCTCTACAGGCAAGAGAATTAAAAGTAATCACACTAAAAATGAAAACTACTGTATGCTGCAGATGGTTGTTTGATCCTGGTTCACTGTGCAGGTTTGAAAAAGGATGGAAATGCTTGATTTGTTAGTACTTGGTAAATGAAAGAGCCATTCCTCGCTAAGGACCAACAACCCACTAACTCAGAGGTTAGTGCCTCTCAGGACACATAAGTGTGCGTTCAGATCTGAACTTAATGATGCCGCTTGCTCCGATCGCTCAGGATGAATGTTAATACCAGGCGTGAACAGGGTCGGGGAGTTCGACATCACATATCCATGTCTGCCAACTTGGTCAAGAGTGCAAATGTGGAAAATACTATATTGATTGAAACTTTTTATTGCTTTCTCTGACTGCAGTTCACTGAATCCTAAATTGATAAGAGAAGAACATTGTATTCCATGTATGCGTTGAATTACGTAACGAAAAACCTATATTTCGGTTTTTTCTATAATTTAATCAGCCAAGTGTAAGAACAGCTGCTGGTGATGCAGTGTGCACTCAATCTGAAAGTCTGATGCTTATCAAACAATCATTACAACATTTACTGGCAATCATCCACAGTGTCGTACAGTTTACCTTGCAACTTGAAAATTTACGACCAAGTCGTCCAATATACGGTTGTTTCTTAAATCTTGTTCTGTCGCTTGCTGCGGAAAAAAAAATACATTTGCATGTGTTATGAAATTAACACATTTAATTACCAGATAAAGTTCCTCTCTAATGGAGGTTATGACCCTAATAATTATGCAAATGAAACTCAAGAACAGAATTATGCATTCAAATCAAGTTCATACTTACTGTATTGCAAACTGGACACTGTAGCTTGTAGCAAAGAAATTTTCTGATGCACAATGAGCAAACTGTAAAATGAAATACAAACATAATTTAGTTCATTTGTGAAGCACCAGGTATGTAATAGAAGTTATTAATCAGTGTTGTTGTTTAGCAGTATGGATTTAAATTAGAATATATGTTGATTATAGCTGCTGATTAAAAAAAATGTTTCCAGCCTATCTGTGTTTAATTGCAGTTTTAAGACAAATCAAAAATTAAGAGATAAAAGCGAAAGCAAACCTAGACACTGACAGATTAGGTGGTTTCAGGGAATATTTTTATAACAGAGAAAAAAGTAGGAACTTGGATCCAGGGGGTCTTTCTCAGTCTTATGATGCCAAAGCTAACATGCACATACATATATTTACACAAGTAGCACACACACACATTGTGAAACAGTCCAGTTATATCAAATGTTCAACTCTTACAGCTTTGAATAAATGTTAAAACTGCCATATGTACAATCAAGATTATTGGCAGAAAACTTCTGTAGGTCTGAGGTGAAGGTCTTAGGACAACAGTCCAAAGCATACACCCAGCAGCACAAAGGGATTGTTACAAAAACACAAGATGGACTGTTTTAAACTGACCAGCAGGGAGACCTGACCTACTTCCTATTGAAAACCTTTGTTGAGCTGATATCTGCCACTGCAACAAAACAAAAGACTTCTTTGAACTTGAAAGAGCTTGAACCATAGACTGTATATAAAGGCTTGAACGTATAGCAAAAGAGAAGAGTGGAAACTACCAGATGCTAGAAGCATCTGGCAGCATCTGGTAGATGTCTTTATATCGAGTCTGTCACTAGTCACGGGTGACAATTAATATCACAAAATTCACTTGCTACTGAAAATATTCAGGTTTATATACTTCAGAGGTGACCCTTCATTTTGAGTAAGACTGCATTTTTTATTTTTTTTTATTGCATTTAGCTTGATCATGCAAATCATTTTACGGTTTTCCTTCACATCACATCACTTTGAATTTTAAGTTGCATCACTTGTCACTTACAATTGTGAGAGCATTTTGTCATCATTGAAATGTTGAGGAAATCAAAGCATATGGGACACCGAAGCAGGGTGTCGACATTCTGCAGACGGGAAAAAACACACAACCAAAAATTATAAAACAAAAATCAAGGGAGGTTGGAGGCAGAACATTTAACAATACAGACTGTGACTAAATACTTTTTCAGTATCTCAACAGAGTGGTTAGTCTATCTTTAATACCACATATTTATGGGGCCAACATTGGAACTTTATTATTTGAGTGTATGTGTGTGAGCAGAGTTGTAACTGTAACTCAATCTGCGTGTGCATTATCAGTGTACGTGTGTAGGAGAAATGCAAACTGAGCTTTGTCAATGCTGACAACAATCTGCACATGTGTAGGATCTGTGTGCACGTAATCAGATTTATGACCATGCAAAATAATCTGTAAATGTGTAATGAGATTTGTGTAGACAACATGCGGATCTGTTAATACTTAATCAAATTTGTAAATGCCTGCATAGATCTCATACAGATTCCAATCATGTATTTGTAGGAGGCTTGAAATCCATCCACACACCAGTGAGTGTGAGGAAACGAGTTGCTAAGTGACTCCACCTGTGTACGTCTCTTCTCCTGTGTGTGTTTGCATGACGTGTTTCACAACATCTCACTCTCGGTTTGTCACGATGAGGCATCACGGACTGAAGTATTACAAGTATTACAACCTGACGTTTACCATGATCGTCTTCAGATTGAGTAGAGGTTGCTCAGGACAACGTACACTGTCTGTTCAATACCCTTCGACAACCTGATCGGGTGGAGTTTCCGATGCGGTACCATGTGTTCTGATCAGTATTACAGTTTACAGTGGTAGCTAACGATGCATCCTCAGTAACACTAATCACAGAGGGGCTGGAGCTACAACATTAGCAACACAAGGGCTCAGCAGTGTGAATGCAGCTGCGTCCGTGTAGCTAACGGCTAGTAGCCATTAGCAAGTTATCAAAACAAAGAGCGCTGAGAGACGAGCGGTGAACTCACTTTGAGACACGCGAGGCCCGGTGGTAAATCCGCCTCCAGCTGAGAGGACATGTTGGATGATCGACGAGCAGCGACAGGAAATAAACTTGATGTTTGTGTTTGTCTGAATCAAAGTCCCGCTCAACGCTACGCAGGACGCAAGTGACGTCATATGACGACTTCCGCCGAGTCGGCGCTCAAGATTAGTTTCGTTCATTCATAAATGTAAACAAAGAATCATTATCTGTCTCCAGATCCACATGTGTATATAGAAAGATGCTACAGATGTGTGCATATAGGGGTTTTTTAATTGAATGGATTTGAATCAGTTATTGCAAAAATATATATAATTTGATAATAAAATACTTTTTCTTACAGGACATTGTTTGGATATGTTGTATATGTTTTTTTATTGTTTCATATTGTATATGTGTGTTACCTTTAGTTTGTATTTATTAGGATGTCACTCAGTAAAGTGTATAACTCCACCAAGGCCCTTTGTGAAACCATGTTTACATTTTCTAGAACAATTAATTATTCTCTGAGAAATCAAATAACATGCAGAGAAATGCCCTTTCTCACAATGTCAAAGAAAATTTAAAGAAAAATCCTGGATCTGCACCAAATTCAAATTTTTAATTTAAAACTACCCCTGACCCATACCTAATCTTTCATCAGGTTTCATGGAAATCAGTTCAGTGTTTTTTATGTAATCCCCCTGATGGAAACCTAATTTCTTTGGTGGAGGTGAAAGTCTATTTAAACACAGATATATATATAGGGTAACAAAGATATGTGTGGTTCATTGTACAGGACTATGAAGAATTACAGAACAGAAAAGCTGAAGTAATGGATGAACCTGAATGATGCCAAAGCCTTAGAGTACTTTGCCCAGATTACAGCTTTTGATATCTCTGGAGAACGTTTAGCATAAAACAGATGTTTATATTCCTGCTATTGATTCTCAAGTCAGCCCCTCAAACTTTAAACTCTGGATATCTGAGCGTGAAAATGGGCATTTTATAGCAACAGACATGGGCCTACGGCTCTGCTGCTTTTCATTTAGATGATAAGGAGAGAATAATCCCAGATGGCACTTTGAGATGAATATAACTTGTTCCAGGCTTACCACTGGAAAAACATAATTTTAATAAGCTTTGACTGATGTTTTTAGGTTCTTGTAATAGTAAAGTCTAACTACAATGTTCTCTTTATAATTTAAGGCATAAACCCCTCAACATCTATGAACTAAACAAAGAACAATGTAGAAGCAATTTTTTTTACAATTAGAATTTATGAAATTCTGATATATTTGAATTGCAATGTTTTATCTTCAATGCAAAGCCTAATTATTTGTACTTGTTTAAAAATGTCTTATTTTCTTCCTAGAGCAGGCTGGTCATACACATGTAGGGTGATGATGTAGACTTTAAATTTCCCATGCAGTGTTGGTTCACCCCCACCTCCTGCTGAATAAAGTTAAATGGGTTCTAATCCACTTTAAGTACTCCAGGTACAGTCCAGCATGGTCTCTGCTTCTGATGGGATTAAGTGAAGAGAAACATGGTGGTGGGTCAAACCTCCCTGCAGACAGGGGACTCGAACAGGAGTGAAACTGAAAAAATTCTCCTCATTAATTTCTAAAAGGGTGTGAGAGTTTAAAAACAAGTCAAGTTTAAAAGTGGCCAAAGAGGCAAATATTCATCAATTAATTTCACTGCAGTCAGTGGTCAATCTGGCTCATATTTCTAATGAAGAAAAAATGAATGAAAAAAACTTAAAAATGGCCATGTGACTGCACAAAACATAATTTATTCACTGCAGCACTTTAAGTAGGATACACACAAAGTGTTGCAGTGCTCAGGAGGTGTGCCAAATAAAAACGGATGTATTGAAACCAGAATCTAGGTTATGAAATGCAATCAAGCTCAATATTGTTGAGTTGTTTTTTTTTTTTATATTTAATGTTTGGCACAAAGAACTGGTGTACTCTACTGGACAGCTTGTAGCCACTGGTCATCACAGTCTCCAACACTGATCATGTGCCATAACTCTGTACTCTGGGCCCCATTGCTCTCAAGATATGCATGTTGCACATTCTGTGTGTGTAAACCAGATGCAGCCATAAATGTGAAAGGACTTTCTTTGTGTAAAATGGCCACCAATATAACCAACATCTTTTAAAACGTGAATCTGCAGAATTCAAATTACAGTTTGAACACAATTTGAAGCCCCAATGAGAAATATCAGAACCAGATTAATACCATATTCTCACATATTTTGGAAAATCAATCAATCAAACAATAACATTTTCCTTTGTATAGCCTATACTCACAAATCACAATTTGTCTCATGGTGCAACATTCTCCCCCCCTAACCCTCAACATGAGAGAGAGAAAAAAAGAAAGTTCATAAAACATTGATAACACAATTAAAAATTAATCTGTGCATGAAAAGACCTGCCAATCAGTTTGGAAGCAATGGCAGGAGCTAATTTTTCACCCCCCAGGAGACACTGACACACTGCATCACAAGTATCCAGCTATAAGAGTCCAAGAGCAGCTTTTTCTTCACAAGTGTAAAATATATAATATAACAAGTGTCGCAGTAGTTATGGAAACTGGTCAATGAGACATTATCATGCAAATGTGTTTATGTGGGGCAACGTCACATGTGTGCTCGGATGTGATTATCCAGTCACATGCATATCCAGAGGCATTTTGTGCGATAATTAGATTTTTCCTGGCGGTTTGGAGGATGCAGCCCCCAGAGCCTCTGGCCAGGTAAATCATTTCACAGGGTTTCCAAAGCATTAATGACTCTTTCTACATGGTCTGCATATCTTCACCAGGCAATCTGGTAACAAGGTTTCCCCTGAAAGGGAGGATGAGACCACAGTTGTATGGCATTTATCACACAACTGTCACAAAGAACGACACGCCTCTGTAATAGGCGGCTGTCTGGTATTATCTCCTTTTTCATGAAAATCATGACATTTATTTTTTTTAATCATTATTTCCTCTGTACCAGGTGTCTCACCTAAGGCAAGAAAATGAAAGTGTGTCAGATGTACATTAAATTATAAATGTCAAGGCCTATCAGAGCACCCTATTTCAATGTATTGTTCTGGGTCTGATGGGCTGAATGAATTCTGCCAAAGATAATATTATAGAGCTCTATCTTTTGTTTATCGTGATTTAAGTCTTTGTATTGAAACATTTTGTCAGGTGTGTGTGTGTGTGTGTGTGTGTGTGTGTGCACCAGTTTGACATACATCTGCTGCATTCTAAGTTGTTAAATCACATAATCCATGGCCTGCTATTTGAATTCTGCAGACCTGCATTGAATAACAAAACACTGAGCTGTTCCAAAACACCATAATACATAAACTACTGTAAATATCATGCAGAAACACAAACATTCACTGCACATATAAATCATGTCAAATCGACCTTTTATTATCTCATGCAAAGTCTGCTTTATATCAGACCATTACAGCGTGAGAGGACCAGCCACTGTGTTCTTCCAGCACTCGACCGGGATATTCACATGGGTTTGGAAAATGGGAATGTTTAATGACTGGATGCTCAGCCAAGCAGTAATTATATGTTTATATTAGCAAGATGACATGGTGT
Source organism: Paralichthys olivaceus (assembly GCF_024713975.1). Taxonomy (NCBI): domain Eukaryota; kingdom Metazoa; phylum Chordata; class Actinopteri; order Pleuronectiformes; family Paralichthyidae; genus Paralichthys; species Paralichthys olivaceus. The sequence continues at coordinate 17,530,305 of NC_091094.1, forward strand.
ACTGGACGCCTCAGGTTTCAGGAATAATGGTACAGATTAAACCTCGTCATGGGTGATATAGACCTTTTTCAAATGTTCCTTTCAGAGCAGAGTTGTGTTACTGATTCTATGTGTTTAAGGATTAGCTTCAGTACATTATGTGTTTTATGATATTTCATTGGACTGAACCTCTCATCAGGTTTCTTTTTTCTTTTTACTTCAGTGACTCTTTCCTCACATAGAGAAAACTGTGATGCCACAGATAACATCAAACAAATGTTTAGTCACGGACATGCTGATGGATTCTTTTGTTGAGATGACAGCTGCCACTTGGAGAACAAAGAGGGAGGGTAAAATCATGTCATTATATAAATATATATATGTATATATTTGTAGTATCTGTATTCTGAATCAGTTAAAGGCAGACAGACTTTATCATTGAGTAAAACTTTAAAGATCCCTTTTGGAAGACATCCACAGTAAATAATCTAATTCGAACGTATGTGTTTGATTTTTGAAACTAAAAAACTTTATTCTTATTTAAAAATATCTTCTACATTGACAACATTTAACTCAGTGAAGAAAAAATGAAAATGCAGCTTATTTTTCAATATCTGATGAATTTAAGTAAATACAACTACGTTTTAAGTGAAATTAAATCAAATATAAATTAAACATTACTCAAGACTAATAGTTATATTTACTTCCCTTTTTCAAAGTAATCTGTTGCCTGAATCTTTGTAAGGAAGATCAACTTTTACAGTGCACTAAAAAGCCTATGCTCTCTGTGTTTGTGCACTGGAGATTTCAGTTTCCACATCACACTAATCTAAGTTGCATGTCTTCCAAACTGCAGCAACCCGTTGGGATGTCACCGCATCATCCTGCACGGACACATCATAAACTGATATTTGAAGTGAGCACAGAGAAACTTTCCCCCATCAGCAGATGATAGTGAAAACAGCCGTCTAGTGAAAAAACACCATGTGCATTCATCACTCTGCAGAGTCAAGGTCAAGCAGAGATGGTGAGATAATGCAAAGCAAAAAACATTGCGTTGAGTTGAAAGGAGCGTTATAAACAAAGGCTTACCTCCTCCTCAGAATCGGATTAATTTAGATGCATCTCATGAATCTCACTCCGTTGACAATGTAAGACTCAAATTCTTTCTATCTTCTTCCTTTTTCCTTCTAGGGCTGTTTTGTGGGAGAAAAAGTTTTTGAGTGTTGCTCAACTTAAAAGGGAATAACTCAAAGTGCACGATTTCCGGTTGAAAGTAATCAACGAACCTCAGCTTGAGACGTTATGCAGAGCCATGAGCCAGTGAAGCATCTGCAGAGCAATATGTCACAAAAAGGGAGGCAGCTAGAACTTTGTTTACTTTTCTTCAGTTGGATGTAGTCTGTGTTGAACTTTAGTGTAAAATTAAAAAAAGCCGCAGACATCAGAAATGCATTAAGGAAAGTGTAACTGAGGTTTCAGAGTCACTCCGCTTTGCATTGGCTTGTTGCAGCTTCTGAAATTAGTTTCAGATGAGGAGAGGATGCTGCTGCAGGCAGTGAGAAAATCTGTAATCTGCATCTAGAGCATACTCCAACAAACATATCATAAATATAGCATATTCATCATATTTCTTATGCCTCTGAAGCCGTCGGACACAAAATGGTCCCAAAACCGGCCTATAGCAGTATTATGTTTACCCTGAAAAGTATCTATATTAATGCAAAACAGTGAATTTTATTCCTGGGATACAACATCAGGTTAAATCTGAGGTTCATGTGCAGTGTAACCTACACGGTGTTTGAGGACTGCACTGTGCTTTTCCTTATCAGTGTTATATTGTTATCTATTCTGCTGCATATCTCTGCCTAATGAGGCCCTGAGCATGTGAGTCATCCAGAGTTTTGTCTGCCACTGGCCTTGAAGCTGTTCCTGACGTGGATCTGTGATCGCTCTGTGATTAAGCCTATTTTTTTCATGTGTGATGTGCGTTTTGCTTCCACGTTGTTAAAATTCTTCATTAATTTTGCAGGAGCAAAAAGGCAACAGTGGTATTTCCATTTCAAAATCTCAGAGTATTTTCCCTTCAGCCTCCTGGTATGAAATCCAGTGTCTAATTGAGCTTATGTGAGAATAGATCTGGATCATGTTTGGAGAATTCACAGCTAGTGAGTTGCTGTGTTGGTGTTTCCTACGTGTGACAAATATCTGAATGCAAAAGAAAAGAAGAAGATGTCAACTTTTAAAGACAACAAGATTCAAGAGCTTTTGACAATAAGGGCTGGTGCTGTAAACAAAAACATGGGATTTCCACAGCAAAAGTTGTATACATCAAGTGCTGCATGTTCCGCCTTTTTCTGTCGTAGTGAATAGATAATCTCCTGCTGTACTGTTCGTATGTGAAAGACAAAACCGGATGATGTCCATCCTGACACACTTGTCCAAACATATCCTAGATCTCACGTCTCTAAACAGATTCAGAGAAACAACAATTCAATTATTTAGTTTATTCCCTTCAGGCACATTAAAACGTTTTAGTATTAACGTCTTCAATGATTTCCTCCTTATATTGTTTGGTGTCCCTTTGTCATATTAGGAGTAATTTACTTTACATTACTTATATCTGAAGTGAATTGCTATCCGTTGTTTCATTGAATTGAATCCGAGCCCCTCACCTTAAACGGGGTGATTATAATTGAAAGCTGATATTCTTATCAGAAATTCTCTGTGTCAGAGGTCGATACACTCATTGAGCCGTAGGTAAAGGTGCAATCAATTGCAAATTTGCTGTTAACAGCACAGACTGTTTATTAATCTTTGAATTAAAAGAGACAGGATATATTTACTCCAGCTCAAGAAACTGTGCTCATCATATTAGCTTAGGTAATTAAATGTAAATTTTCAATGTCACATCAAATACAACGTGATCATAAATATAATTTCATTTGACTTTTACATTATATTACATCACATGTCATTTAGCTGATGCTTTTATCCAAAACAACTTTTTTTTGAGGCATGGGCTGTTATTCGAACTGCTCTACCCCCCTCAGCCACAGCCGCCCCACTTATATATATAATATATAAGTGTAAAATTGTATACATATATATATATATATATACATATATATATATATATATATATATATATATATACAAAAAATATACCCACCTTCAAAATATGAGCAATATGTGATTTTTGATGTTTTAAGCTTGGATGGATGGATGAATGAATCGATAGATAAATGGATGAATGGATGGATAGATAAATGTAACAATATGAAGACAGTACTGATGAAATGATAAACTGCTGTCTATCATTAACATTTAATGGGTTATCATATTAATAAATCACTGAGATCATTCTAATGGTTTGCCTTGACTAACAAATCAGTAAGTCATTTCATAAGAAATAAACAACACACAAATAAAAATAAAATAAAAATAAACACATAAAATCACCGCTGCACCGATGCTGGTGACGCAGGGTCAGCTCTGCTGCCGGCCCCGGGCCTCACCATCAGCAACATCACTTCTCTCCTGCTCTCGGAGCAAAGCCACATATGCCATTGCAAAACATCATTAATTCAACAGTAAGACCTCAGAGCTTTAATGTGCAATCTGTGTGTAGAGTTATGTGCATTGATTTTGTGTGTTCACATATGGTTTTCTGTGTGATCATTTGCAGGAACACTGTGAATGACCATTCTGACCTACTCTGTCTTTGCCTTTAATTTACACCCAAAGATACAAGCACGGCTGTAAATGTCTCTGGAGGTGTTACCATTTGCTGTGACCTTGAAAGTGACGATTGTTCAGGGCTCATTCCATTCGTGCCTAATAACACACATCACTACGTATGCCTATATATTATGTGCCTGCATGCAGCCTTCAGGAGGAGCCCTGTTTGCTCCTTCAAAGTCGTGGTTGAAAACTAAAGGTGATCCTGCTTTTACCATCAGGGCCCCTCAGCTTTGGAACAACCTCCTTGAGGAGATAAGGCTCGCAGAGTCACTGACTTCTTTTAAATCACTTGTAAAAACCCATTTTTATAGACTTGTTTTCATGTGATATTGTGCTTTCACTTTGATTTGATGGTTTTCTTTTCATTTTACTGCTTTTACATGTTTTTATTTATTTACTTTTCTTGCTTGTTGTCAAAGCACTTTGTAAACTTTGTAAATGCCTCATGTTTCACAAATATACAGCTGCTGATAAAATATTCTGATCTGGCTGTAAGGTCAGAAACTTTAATGAAAATGCAGCAAAGTGAAATTATTGATCGCCCTCCAGCATAAAGCATTAAGTATCTTAGAGAACTCTGCTGCGCTCTGATTGTCATCTGACACAGTGAGACAGGCAAAGTATGAAAAATGAAAGACAGGTTTCTCATCTCATGTTTTCATCTTCTAATAGAAAAGTCTCTTGCTTCTTTCCCGGCGGAAACAAATTGATCTGGTCTGGGTTTTCTCGGAACCGGAAAGCCTCCGGTTCAGTCCCTCCAAAGTCTTTCTGTCTTGCAAAAGTATCCTTGAGCAAGGCATCAATCCCCCACCTTCCTGTGAGGCTTTAGGGATAAGTGTTTGGGCTCAATGAAGAAAGAAAGAAAATCTTCAAGTGAAGCCATGTTGCAGTAAATTCATTGTAAGGATGACAAAGGTGACAAATGTGAACAACAGAGATGGAATCATTTCTTGGGATATCCGAGTATCTTTGTTCTGAGGCAATAGCTTGATAATGCAAACCTACACAACAACACAACAATGTCATGAAATTATTTCTTTTAACTTTGGTCAAGCTCCCACATCATTAGAGCGAGGAACAACTAATTGTCTCGGCTCTGCTTTTATATTTTTGTGTGTTGGTTATTTTGTTGGTTTGTTTGCTGGTTAGAAAACTACATTTTATTTGAGGTTATTTAAATTAAAATGTGCTCCTGCATGTGGACCCTGTTTTTGACTTAACTGATCAAAAGGATGATATATTGTAATTATTCTGCCATCACACTGTGTTTTAGCTTCAGCTACAGGTTAAAATGTATAAGTGTTCTCTCTCATTACTGGAAACTGCACAGACTGATTGTTGTGCCTTATATGGGGACACTGGAATAAATGAAACATGACTTCCATTTGTTTGCATTATTTTATTGTAATTATGAAAATTAATGATGTACGACTCCTCACTGGTGCTTGTGTGATTTGAATCAAAGACTGGTTGAAGGTTGACGCAGGAAGTTATGATAATTTTATTTGCCGTGACTTTCACAAAGAAATGATTCATTATTGAAGCGTTTGTTCTCATTTGTGTGTTAATTGTAATGGTGAATAACCCAAAGTAGGCCACTGGAGAGATCTTATGCAATCTTTTGTCAAACCAGCTGTAGCATCTGTTCTTTATTGATGAAATATTCTGGAGAGGCATAAAACAATCTTCATGCCAGCGGAAGTAACTGTAGATTTGTTCTGTTGGTTGCCAACTCATTCTGTTTTTCTTCTTCTTTCCAAGTAATTTGAACTCACAATATACAATCATTTCCAAATTAATCTCTGTATGAAAATCACTTTTTCATGACTAAGTTTTTATTCTTGGGAATTGTGGCCTCGTGCTCAGTTGTTTCTGGGGAAAGATACTAACACATACTGACCAGTTCAGTTCCGCATCTAAGTTTCTCAGAGGAGCAACAGAGAACTGATAAAGCAATGACAATATTCATACGCATACATTACAACAATAACACAACGAAACAATCAATAATAGAGGGTTTTTTTGTGTTTTCTATTCTATTTTTTAAAAAGGTTGAATATGAGACAGTAAAGTACTAAACAAATGTCTCCCTGGCAAGCCCCCCCCCCATAGAAAATTTGTCCCTCTCCCTCACATGTATTGCTCTCATGTCCGTCCCTCACTTATGACTCATCCTGAGGTTTCTGTATATTCTCTGTATTTGTTGCTCACCCTGGAGGGTGGAGGACAGAGGGTGTCACACCTACTACAGATAATTTAGCCCAAAGAGGCAGATTATGATTTGTGAATATGGGCTATACAAAGCTAATATGTTCTGATTTGATTCTCTGTATTTTCATCCCCTCTTCCAGTGAGAGTTATATTTCTGTAACAACAATAAAGCTGTCAGTTATTCTGTCTCACCGAAGCTTATCTCTATACCTGCGAAGTATCTGGATATAGGTTAAATATTCTGCACAAATGTTGCGCTCCATTCAATATAATGTTATGACCATTTTCCTGTAAATTGTTCCTGGATTATTTTAGACATCATGAAGCCACATTGTCTGATCCAGAGTTAATTTTAATTTGATGGGACAGAGCTATCAGCCTATCAACACTTTAGAATGACTTGTAGATAATTATTTGTCAGTAACCGGTGTGTTTTCCTGTCTCATAGTTGCTTGTTTGGAATGTTCTTGTTGAACTGAAGCTCCTCAGGTGGAATGAATTGAATTTTGTTTATGCTCCATCAGCGTGAGCTGCTGCGGCTGTTACTCTCTGACCGACGGATTAAAACGCTCATTTCAAAGTGAGATGTAATTATGTGATTCACGAAGACGTGTGTCCCCTGTGTGGCCACGGCTGCACCACATCACGTTCAACATGTGAAGCTCATGTTCATCACATACATATCTCTGCTGCTGTTTCTCCATCATGTGGCCACAGGATGAACAACACTCTCTGTCTCACTGCTGCCAAATATTTCAGCTCAATTTCCCCTCATGATTTTGTCCTTCATTAGTATCTTGTCCTTTTGAATCAAAGTCAAGAGATTATATTTGTTAAGCATTCATATCTTGTCCTGTACTTATTTCTGTGCTCAGCTTTTATCAATTCAAATTCTTCTTTTAGTTTAAATCTGCTTTTATAGTTTATTTTACACTTGAACATTGTCTTTTTATATTGACTTGTGTCTCTTGTATTTTTGTTGATGCCTTATTAAGTCGGTTGTAAATTACTTTTGAATTGTTTTTTAAAATTGCCACACATTGCCATCAAAGTACATTTTATTTTCCCTGCAGACATAATGGGGCAAAGCAAATTGCTTTGCCCCATTATGTCTGCAGGGAAAATAAAATGTACTTTGATTCCACTGTTACTATTGGAAACCAGTGGAGTTTATATAGAAATTTACAGCTGTGTAAAAATACTCATTTATAAAAATATTATATATATCCAAAAGTGAAACACCTTGTTATGCAGACAAATGGCCCATATATTGTAGATATGTTGTGATGTTGGTTTATTGTTAGTCAGCTTGTTTTGTCATTGGGTATTTTGACATATTTTATACGATGACGTATGTGTGTTTTGTATGTAAACTATTGACCTGCAGAGTAACAGGTAATAGCTCTCTGACAAATAATTAGTAAAAAGTACATTTCACTCAGTGAAATCCCTCAAATTTGTACAATACTTGAGCAGATGTAAAGGCTGAAATCTTGACTAAATTTCAGCATTTTGAAGAAATGAATCACTCATAATTTCCAGGTCACAGAGCAATAATGTTTTTATTTGGACGCAGGGGGAGATCAACATCCAGTCAGTGGTATGGTGTACATTACATCACAGGGTTTCAACCAACCAGACACTCATCAACAAACAGAATCACTAGACAAACAGGTAAAGAGAAGGTAAACTGTGGGACAGTGGGTCACTCTGACCCCCACGTCATGACAGGCCTCCTCTCTCTCTGCAAACATCTTTTCTTTATTTTTTTTTTTAAATCAACCTGAAGTCTTCCCATGTGACCAACAGTGTTACCCAGCATACATTCCAGGAAAGAAAAAGGTCTGTGTAACGTCACATGTAGGGGAAACCATGAGCGCACCAAGTGCTTTATATCCTCCACACACATCGAGGTTCCACATCAGTCCTGCTGTTGCCATCAATATATACGGCAATGATATTCGTTAGAAGGGAAGGGGATAAATGACAAAGAGTTACGGCTCAACCACAGCACAGGCAGTTCACAGGGAAAACAAAAAAAGGATTCTGAGATGATTCTACTGAACATTACCAGTAGATGTGAGTGTACAGTAGTTTATACAGCTCTCCAGGGGTTCACCCAAACACACACGAGCAGTTCATGAAAACTGCTGCTGTGTAAAACCCACAAGACAAATATCTTTACACAACGCACTCCTTAAGGGGGATCGACAAGTTAGTAGCTATACAAAGCAAAGATTTAAAAAAAAAAAAAAAGCAACATCAGTTCATAATCAACATGACAAACTAACAAATGACATATTACAGTTAAAAAAAAGTAAATATAAAAGTCCAATAAAAACTGATGCTGTGCACAAAAGGCACTCAAATTTCCTGCTCCACTTCCTCCACTCCTCTATAAATAAAAAAGAAACAGTCTAGTTAAATACAATGATGTCAATTTCATTCATGAAATCGTGTGCTTTCTTCATATTTAAATAAACCTAGATTTTTTTATATTCAGAGATTTCAAGAGGTGCAAAAACTGCGACCAGGACAGAAGAAGATGAGCTACGTGATTGAACCAGTCGATTGTAATATCGGCTCCAGATCACACTGCTTCATCAAGAGAAGCAAAACCAGCAGGAACCAGCAGAGGGCGTGGCTGCGCTATGTGTGACTTTAAAGGCTGTATTGCCTTTTTCTCTCTCTGTTATCAAGAATCCTCCCAACCTGGATATTTCTGCCCGTGGCACATAAAAGCAAATAATACATCCAACACAAGCAAATATTTTCGGTTTGCAGCCTGTGCCTCAGCAACACTGCAGCACGTAGTGAACGACTGCAGAGTTCACACTGGAATCAGTGCCTGGTTTACATGCTAATATCTAAGATTCCTTTTGCTCAGTCAAGCGTGGTTAGTTCTCTTTCATATCTACTTCAGCAACTGCTACAAGCGGCTTGATTAATAATTTCCAGCCCTGATAAATGTTAAGGCCTGTTGCTTTAAAAAAAAGTCCAATACTAAAATTATTTTGTGTATCGTTTCTTTTCTTTCTTTCTTTTTTTACCAAGGCAAGGCACCACATACAGCCATTGTTTTAACTGCAGCATAATAAGTCCGGCATTACAGCGCAGGGCATGCACAACAGAGCAGGCTGCCTGGGATGCAGATAACAAGGTCTCTGGACTGGAGCTGTCAGGCTGACGAGAGGTGCAGTGGATACCAGCACCGAAATGCTCTTGTTTAGTTTTCCTCCAACAAGACGACAGTCAGAGCGTAACTGCATCTATCAAGGGAGATAAGGAGAAGGCAGGAAAGAGGGTTTCGATAAGAGAACGTCACAACATCACGTCCCTCTGGCATGAGCGCTGCATCTTCAGTTTGAAAGAGGGTGGTTTACTGTAAAGACTCTTATGCAACAACAAAATCACCCAAATCAGTTCCCTGAAGGAAACAGAGCTAATTTGATCCACTGTGTGAAAACGGAGGGGACATTTATTCAGCCATTGTGGTCAGTTCAACAGCTATCACGTTTCTCTACAGTACAATTACCAAACGCACTCTACACCCACAGCACAAGGTAGATGATTTGAACTATATTTTACACAGCCAAAGAATGTGTCTGTAGTTTACTGGGGATGATAAAAAGGTGAATCATGTTTTTTTTGTGTTTTTTTTACAAGTGCCATTATATCAACCCTTTGCCCTTCTTTTGTCTAGGCCTGTACAGTTTAACACTTACAAAATTACTAGCTCTATATTATGTACAATTTTACCACAGGAAATCCTACATTGGTTGATGCATTAGTTTTCTGTATTTCATAAACAGGATGAAAACATGGAAACAGCAGCGTCAGGTCACAATTTACTTTGTGAAGATTCAGATTAGTAATGTCCGATAATTGAGATGCTTTTATCTGTAGCAATGAACTGGATGACTATTTTAAAAAAAAAAACTGTGAGGCCCTGATGTATTAGACCTCCCTGACACCAAAATCATCATCAATCATCATCGTATATGAAGGTTTTTTTAAACAAAGTTAAACCCACTAGAAAAGGTGATTGACTCCTCTCTCATTGCCAGTGCAGGAGCTTCCCTTTCTCTTTTTTTTCCCCTGGTGCGTCATGTTCGACTGAGAACCTCTCTCTCATCACAGTCTTGCCGAATTACCGCGTTCAACCGCATTTTTCATTTCCATCGGTGGAGATTGAAGCTGATAAAAACATGTCTACTGCAGAGTCATTTGACCCTGAAGTGAATTCCGACTGTAACCATTCCCATTGCAGATAAAACCAGATATTAGCAGGTGTTAGTGGGTTTTGACCAGGGGAAGAGGGGACTTTACTTTGCCATGCATTTGAACATCTGGTATTTTTTTAACAGTTAAGAATAAGGTTCCATCCATCTATGATCTATACTGCTTAGTCTTTAAGGGTTGTGGGGGACTGGAGCTGACATTAAGCAAGAGGCGGGGCATACGGTTGACAGGTCGCCAACCCCAGAGTTAGGCCACATAGAAGAATTCTCCTCTCAGTGAAGCACGGCTCCTTGAGTTTCCCTTATTTTCTTCAAACCCTGCATGCAGACGTATATAATGTCACTATGTTGTTACTTTGCTGCACATCCACTGAAGTATAGTACAAACAGAAATCATGGCAGATTCAAGTAAGTTTGTATATACAGACAAAAGGCCTATAGACCTCAGTGATAAATAAACATGGTGTTTTAGCCTGAATGTGGACACAAACATCAGCTGGACAGCGTGTGCTGAGTAGAAACTGATACCAAATTTTACACAAGTATTGCTTCACTTGCATTCAATGTATCTCTGAAACGAGAACACGGCCACAGACTTTTGTTGAGATTGAGGTAAAACTGAAACACACGATTTCATATACACATTTACTTTAGTTAAATCAAGTCTCAGAGAGAGCTGAGCCTCACGCTATCACACCTCTGTAGTTTCTTCAACCGTTTGTCACCATGGTAACATCTTGCAGGCTTGCCTCAGAAGCTTCCTGAATAAATGAATTAAGTCAGGTGGAAAACTGAGAGGAAAATATATTTATCTTCTTTTCACATATCAGCTCTGACTTCCATGAGCTCCCTTAATTGGAAAGCTTTACAACCTTCCCACCGGATTCCACCTTTGCTACATGGTACCTGATTTATCCCCAGCGTCACCGGACGTGTTCATGTTAGAACCGGCAGCTGTATTGTTACTTGGAAACATTTTCTCAGTGGGAGTTACGGCGGGGCTGCCGACTCCCGAAGAGCTGGAGCTGCTGGAGCGGTGCTGAGTTGGAGGAGGGCGCACCGGTCTCATGGGCGGCGGGCGGAGCTGAGCCCCGGCCAGACGGGCGGACAGGGCCGGTTTGAAGGTGGTCATCATCTCAGAGGTGGAGCTGGTGCTGCGCCGCATGGCCGCATCCGGATCACGGATCATGATGGTGTGCAGCGGACTGCCGGGCTCAGAGCTGACCGGGTTCTTCATGGGCTCCAGTGTGTCCAAGACCACGTCAGGAGCTTGTTTCACTGTGTTCTGACGCTCCAGCTCACGTAGCTCATGGAGCGCTGTGGTCATAGTCTTCTCTATGTCCTTAAAGAGACATGGAGATGAGAATATTACAATAACATGAATAGGCATGTGAGCGTTTAAATATGTTACTTTAAAGGTCAAGTTAAAGAGCAAACTGAACATTTTGTTTGTTTGTGTTTGGAACTAATGGAGGCAGTCAATCGCTGATGAGGCGTTGTTATGTAGCTCCAGGCCTCCATGTCCTTGAGGTGTGTCTATTGCTCAGCTGCAGTCTGGCCCTGACATTAACTGCAGGTCCCAGCTGCTGTTCTCAGACTGACAGCTACAGCAGGGGGCCCCGCTCTGTTCTCAGAAACCTACGCAATCTGCATATATGGTTTAAGTGGATGAAACTTTATATAGCGACTGGCAATGTCTCAACCAATATATTAACAAATACTTCCAAAAGAGACAAATTATTTTCCTTGATATCACAGTTCATCTATTTGACCTTAAACCAAAAAAATCCCAGACGTAATCACAAAATGTATTATTATAGAATTATTTATATTTATATTCATATGTTTACTTCAGGACACAACTGGATGCCACATCTGTGCATCTTTATGGTATGAAGTAGAACAATCCAGTGAATTTGAAAGATGAAAAATATGGGCAAACTCTTACCTCAGCAAGAGCCTCGGTCTCCAGCGATTTGTGGTCCCCGAGGCTGCTGTGACGAGTGGCTCCTGGCACTGGTCTCAGTGGGTGGCCCTCAGGATAAGCCTTCCTGTCCGGGAAGTTGATGCTGCCCGCGCTGCCAAAGGTACCGAGGCGCCTCTTTTCTGGGCTCTCCATACGACCCTTGCTTATAGACACCTTGTGGGGGCTGCTGGGACAGGCTGCAGCTCGAGGTGGAGTGTCAGTCACTCTAGTCGGACTGTGGGTTTCTGTACCGCTCCGGTGCCGCGGGATTGCAGCTCCATCAGACCTTAACCTTACCCTATGTAAAGACACAATTTCCTTGTCAAACAGGAAATAACAACCATGGTACAAACTTAAAAAAACCCTGATTTCATTTCTTCATTTTTAACCAAGATTATGCAAAAACAACTAGAAAGATTTCCATGAAATTTGGTGGAAGGATGAGACATGGGTCAGGGAAATTATTACATTACATTTTAGTGCAGAATGGATCAGGGGGCAGATGCAGGATTTTTTAACTTTCTGATATACATCAGTGTGTGCAATTTGGTGCCTTTCCAAATAAAAATCAGCATCTAGTGAATTTACATGTGGTTTCATATGGTGAATGGGTGAATTCTTCTGAATGCTATTCCTAGCTCTTAAATGGCATCTACCTCCCCATGACTCCTCCGAAGTTGTAATCAGGTGATTGTTCACATGGTGATGGGACGTCATTTTTAGATGAGCCCTTATCATCCAGTAATGGTCCACTGCTCGCTTCACTATCTGCTTTCTGGCTGAGGTTATCTGAGAAAGCATCATCACTGAAAGGAAAGGGATGCAGACAGTGAACACATGACACACATGTACAACTACAATGTATTCTTTCAATTCTGTGATGTAATACTGAGACTTATTAGAGCTGTAGCACAGAACGTGTAATACGAGTTAATTCACTTGAGTTAAGTTACTAATCACTTAAAGGAGATTGGATTAGGATCCCAAAACCCATAAACAACAATAACACCTACTGAACGTCATTGTGCTGTTACTCACAGGTCTTGTACGACAATGTACTGATGTGGGATGAGACCATCGACACCATTATGACGACCCTCCCACCAGTCTTCAGAGGCTCTGTGATAGAGAAGCAGAGAGGCTCCCTTCTTGAAGGAAAGCTCCCTGGGACTGCGGCCCACATAGTCAAACTTAGCAATGGCTTCAATCTGTTCAACCTCTAAAAGACAGAGATAGAAAAAAAAATCAGTTAAAAGATTTACAAGCTACAACATGGCTCTGGTCTTATTGTAGGTTATAATAAAGTACAGAGTAATAAAACAGACAACAGTGAAAGCTTAGGAGAGCATTAGAATTTAATTACTGTGATCTCAGACATTATGTCACGTTCAAAAGGTTAAACATCTGTGTAAATCCCTCAGTACGAAGCTGAAATAAAGACTTGTGTCACAAATCACTCGCTTTTAATCAGGACTGGGCAGTAAAACAATATCAATAATTATATCAAACATTTTCATCAATAGCAATACAACAACGCACAACTGATCTACCTCAGACTTGTAAAATGTGTTGTTGTTTATCAAGTGTTTGCCATTCTCTGCTCATCAAGAAGAGTTTAAAGCCAAAACCTTCACTCTGGAGCAAACATTTTGAAATAATGATGATCCTGATAATTACAATTATAGTGGTTATTATCTATAAAGACTAATTAATTTAGAATAAAATAAGATTCTGATTAATGAAGCAGTTTTCTCCTGAAATACAAAAGGCAGTTGACGCTAGAGTATTTAAAATGAGCAGGAGTCAAGTAGCTCTCAGTAAGAATAACTCCCATTCAAAGAGAAACCCTGTCAACATTGTTTTGAAACCACAGCAGAGGGGAACGAGGGTGTTACTGTTATTGTTTGAGAAAAGAAGGTTGAAAAGCTCAACTTTGGTTTCAATTATAAAGTAATGAAAAAGAAAATGTTACCGTCATCAGAGCTTTGGCTGATTCTCTCGTAATTTAACAACATGAACTTGTTATTCTTCCATGAAAGCTGAAATATGGCCAGAGGATACGGAGTGAACCGACTTCAGAAAGTACAGAGCGCAACACCAGAGTTTATAATGTCACATCAGACTCTCAGAAGTAAGGCCAGAAAGAGCAGAACCTACAGCAGGCAATCAGCCTTTGTTCTCTTTTTCCAAGTAAGGCCAAGCAAAGAGGGTCAGGCTCATTACAGACACAGCCGACAGCACAGATGAAGCTGTGAGATAGGTTTACCCCAGTCTGACCCAACATACTCCTCACTTCATTGTCCCGTCTGTTAACTCTTCACTGGTGGCACGGGCAATATTATTCTACGTCTTACCCGTGTTTTTAGCATTTGTGCCAGGCCTGGTTATCTATTCAAAGCTCAGGGAAGAAACAGGGAAACACTGCACAAAAGAGAAAGTCCCAGGAGAACCGCTGACTAATGTTGAACAAAGAGAACAGAGAAGGGAGAGACAGAGAGAGGGAGAGAGGGATGGATCAAAGAGGGGGTGCATGCCAACACTCAACTCAGCCTTTCAGATCGTACGCTGTTGCAGCACAAACCTCGCTCACCTCTCAGTCAAACGCTCTTATCAAGGTTTTTTCTTCCTCAAAAGATGTTTTGTGTTCCTGTAAAACTAATTAACAGGATGTGAAATACTTTGATGTGCTCAAACGACGAGGCGGTAGGATTTATCAGAGAGGTTGTTTTTTTCTGTGTATCTCAAAATTGCATCCTTATAACTAGATCTTCGGTTTACAAACTCAGTAGGAAAAGTTGTAATGAGTGTGTCTGTATTTGACAGAGAACACAGTAGGAGCTTCTACTCCGGCCTCTGATCTTGGCAACAAGACCCAAAGTTTCCATGGTTACTGACATTACATGTAGTAAATCAGAAATCAATGGCCTGGAAGCCATGCTATCATTGCTAACATGTTTAGCAGGTGCAGCCATCTATTATCTATCTTGCCTAATGTTTAAAAGGGGGGCCAGACCCAACTCCTGTTGACATTGGATAAAAGGCAACCACCCAAACCACTGTACCACCGTGCCTGTTTAGCAAGTAAAGTATAATGACACACGTTCATTTTAGACGCTAATGAGAATATTTGTGTGTGTTTGGTCTGAAACTTAAGTATCTGATAAATTCAAATTTTGACCCCAGGATGGTGCTAGAGGTGAAGTCAGGTGATGACAAAGGAGACTCTGAATAACAAATTCCATGGCAATCGCTTGATTTTGTTTATGGAGCAAAGAGGTGGACGAACCCACAAGCCAGCATTGCCATCAGTGAAGTACATATGTGGAATATAACAAATATCTTTATAAACCCTTTGTAAAAAAATGAAATAGATGAAAAATGACTCCTGAGATTTACAGACCTTCATCACTGGTGTGTGGCTCAGTTCCATTATCAGCCTCGTCAATAGTTCCTGGTTCACTGTGAGGGCTGTCACTGCAGGAGAAAAGAAAAGTGAAAAGTGACTGGATATAGAAAACAGAGAATGAGACAAATTTGGTTTATGACTAATAAAAAGGTTGGGAAGGTGATTAGCTGATAAAAGGTCAAAGGTAATTCTTAATCTCTATACAAGTCATAGTTGTAAATGCAGTCTTGACATAACTCATGTTCACCACCTGGTCGAGCCAATACTCACCAGTACTCCTCCCCCCCGGTCATGCACTTCTCATACACCGGTCCGTCCAGCTCACGTAGACTGGGAAAGATGACTTCATTGTGGATGATGATGGTCTTGATGACCTCGTTCACATGTGCCTGGCACGCTACAGGATCCTGGCCATCGGGGATGGGCATCAGGGTTGGACCAAAGCAGATCGCCAAGTTGTATGGATCCATCATGTTCTCGTCACTGTACTGGGAGAGACTGAGGAACGGGACAACGTGTTTATAGGTGTATTCAAAGACACATATCAGTTTAGGAGGGCTAAGGTTACAATCCTGTGTTGACTGCAGTTTTTAAAATGTTTATATCCCTTCTATAACGTCTGAAAACTAGCTGCTGCACAATACAGACATGTCTTTGTGTATTATCAACAAGCTGAGGCTGAGCAGTTGAGCCACAGCTGGAACAGCTTTAACAATGTAGGGTGGTAAAGGAGAGCAGAGAGTGAAATCTGGGGGATGAAATCAAACTCGTTGTTCTGCAGGTGAACTCAGTAAAATGAGCATCAATAGCATCCATAATGAAAAGACAGCTATACTATATCAGTGAGGCATGAGTTTCTGAGACTGAATATGCTCTAAGACTGTATAGACAGGTAAAGCAATAAATAAAAGGGCTGTGGATCTTTTCTTTCCACCTGACTCTAGCTATTATGTCTGATATTCAATATATTCATCGTGTATTTTCCCTAATAAAAAAAACTGTGTATAACATCTCTGGTGCAGGGGCCGATCTAGGGGTGGAGCCAGGGGGGCCCAGCTGAAATCCTGTCCTGTCAGACACATACTAACAATACTGAGTTCACAATTTTCGACATATGTTCAGTGATGTGTGGCTTTGCTCAAAGCTATAGAACTACAGTAAAGAAGGAATGACTTAAATGTGCACCTTACTGAATCGGGAGTTGTGCATGGATGTTGGATATATAATTGGCCCCTCTGTGTAAATTCTGGACCCTTTAAGGCCCCCGACTTAGAAAAATCCTTGATCCACCTCAGCTGTGGTAATAATGACCTCCTGTTTGTTTACTGTTCTTTGTATGACGAGAGCTGCAGCACAAACTCACTGATTGAGAAAAGCAAACAGATATCTCATGACGATGATGATGGTGCGAGAAAGAGTCACAACGATCTGCTGGATGTGATGCGCTCGCTCGGCTCCGGACTCCAGCTCTAAAACACAGGACAGAGGACAGAGGTTAGTTTTTGTATTTTCTATATGTGCACTGAGGCTAACAACACTGTCCGGATGAGTGATCAAATTGAAGCTATGGTACTGAAGAAAAAATCTGACTAGACTCTGAAAACTGTCACTTGACACTTTAACAGATGCCCCTTCCTGCCTTTCATTAGACCCCTACATCGAGCAGAGATATCAGACTATCAGAATAGTTGGGGAAATAATTCTGTGCAGATGCTTGTTCATTACAAACTGATGTGGCCTACACTCTCCTCTGCTTACTGGCTTTCTGTTAAATATCGTGCCGTTTCAGATTGCTTCCATGTGCTGCACTGCACGTCTTCCTCTTCCAAGTTTCTCAGAAATTGCAAGGTGTTTTCTCTTTAACCAGTGCATTCACATCGATTGCTTTGACTGTTTTCTGTTGTGCGTGACTCACTGATGGTCGAGATGAAGTCGAGGAACCGCTCCTTCGGGAAGAGCGGGTTCTCCAGCCCTCTGAAGTACAGCTTCAGCACTCCTGCTGCTGAGTTAATATCGTGCTCATTCTGGTCGTCAATCAAGGGATCTTCACCTGATTCCAGAAAAAAAGATGTGCTCTCAGTCATGGTCTTTAATCAGCTGATTGCGTCAAGTGTTTTTATATGTATCTGACGTCAAAACAATGAAAACAAAGAGATCTGTCTTTCCTCACCTCTCTCAAATGAGTTTTTAATATCATTGACCTCCACCTGTGATCCCGGCACACGGAATATTCCCTGCTGCTGCAAGCCTGCAAGAAATACGACCCAGAATTTACAGATTCAGAGTTGTGCTATAGCTGCCATTATCTCAGAATCCCAGCACCAGCTTCCTGAAAGCCCATTGGAAACACATAACACAGAGCAGGAAATGTAATCTAGTCATAAAGGCAGATGAGTATTTTTCCAGGAGAGGGCCCCTCAGCGAGGCTGCGGCATATGGTTTCAGTTAGAGGGCTCCTAATCAGTTTTCTGGAGTTTCATTAGGTCCAGATCCAGGGGAAGCCTGCAGGCTACAGCAATGAGCTGGAGACAGATGTGAAGGTAGACAGGGAGGAGTTATTGGGGCAGAGGGGGTGGATGAACTGACTAAACAAAGACCAAGACGACTTTCAAAATTCTCCCTGTGTGATCTATTGTTATGAGCTTGTCAAATCACTAGCAGGCAGCTGGGCTCCGCAGAGACTGAGGTGCAGAGCAGAGAGGTCAGTCTCCATACCAGCGGCTATTTGTGGAAATAGATAACCTCGGCCTATAGCTGCTGTCACTTCTTATGCGGCCAAGGGAGTTCATAGTAAGCTTTCCCATTTTGAAACTCACCGTATAAATTGATGTATCTGATACAACTCTCAACAACGAGTGGGATAGGTTGACCTGAATCCTGAAATAAAATAATGTGGAAAAATATAATAGTGAAGACAAAACAAACTGTAGAAAAAGAGTTGCACAGAGCTACGAGTTACTTTTATACTTCGATTAATTACCTCCGCCAAGGAGGTTTTGTTTTCACCCCTGTACGTTTGTTTGTTTGTTTGTTTGTATGCAAGGTTACGCAAAAAGTACAGGACAGATTACCAGGAAACTTGGTTGAAGGATGCGGCATGGGTCTGGAAGACTCCATAGATTTTGGTATAGATCCGGATCATGGGGCAGATGCATTATGGTACAGTCTGATTGTATTTAAGGGGACTGGTGGGCCTTGGCGGAGGTATGTGCTCCACTGAGTGTCATTCTAGTTTTACAATATGAAATGAAACATACAGTTTTGCCTTTAGAATATGTCTGAATAACAAATCTCATGTTGTACCAAAAGACACATGATAGAAGCTGTCTAATTCTTCATTCCACCACAAAAATATCTCTAATAAATACAATATTTTGCTGTACAAATCTCACAGGGAGCATAAACAAGAGAAAACATTAAAATATAAACAACTGTTATTGACAAACTAAGGCTACAGATACAGAATATCAATATCCTTTTATATAGGATATTGATATAGAATACAGACAGAAATGTAGCAGCATGCAAGTGAAGCTGAAGCAGTGATAAGTAAATTACTACTATTAGTTCAACTGTGTTATTTCGCCTTGTTTCCTGACCTATATACTCTAACTACAGAGGTACCTGAATACGGGTGCGAGCATTCCTTCTTCCTCTGGGACAGAAAGCAGCAAAGCACAGAGATGCAGAGGAAGAGAGGGCAGAGAGGCACAGAGTTAGAGAAGCTCAGATGACAAAGGACACCTCTGGAGGTTAGAGAACACCGAGCACAGGGGCTGGTTTCAGGAAAAGCTACAGAGATGCAATATAGGATCGGGTGCAGCGAGGGACAAAGCAACCCACTGGTGTCTCCTGCCTCTCAGTCATCTTAAAACTGACTGGATTTAGAAATCATTCTGAAGGGAAAGTGAAGAGACATATGACTGCTGCTTTGTCTGTCAGCACCAGCAGAACCAGAGGAGGGAGGAGAAGGATTAGAGGTTAAACAGAGGCGTTATATCATGATCAAGGGCAGCTGGAAAAGGGAGGAACAAAAGGCCAAAATTAGGAAGAGAACGAGAGCAAAGGCTCTGGCTGCCTCCCCCCCCTGCTCCGTAGGGGCCCGGGCATTAATACACCACCATCAGAGGGTACCTTGATGAAGGTCTCCATATTGCCGTTAAACAGCTTATGGTTATACACAGAGCGTGGCCTAGGCTTCCGCATTTTCTGTGGTTTAGGGGGAAGGGTGGGGGGCCTGAGAAATGATGGACAAAAAACACGGTTCTGTTAATCTGTGGAACAAAATGTTCAATAAAACAATAAAACAGAGCAGTGAAATAAATTTCAGTCTGAGAAAAGAAATGGAAAAAGTCAAATCCTAATTTAAAAGTGGAGGAAAAACCCCAAGTAAGATATTTCAGTAAAAATGTATTTTATCACTACAGCCAGAACAGTAGTCTCTTTAATTTCCAAGTTTGAGCGTAGGAGACTCAAGATCTTCAATAAAATGTTCTTCTTGACTAATTAAAAACCAAGCAAAGATTAATGAACATTAAAAATACAAATGAAATCCATCCCATTTCATGTTGTTCAGTATAAGCACATGCAGCATATATAAAAAATGATATTAGGCATCTGAATCCTGTTATAAAATTACATTAGACTTAAAAAAAAGAAAATAAATATATATAATTAAGTATTCTATAAATATAAATAAATATATGATGAATGTGGGTAATCAGGGACATTGGGTAAAGTGGCACATTCAGTATATTTATTTCCTGTTCCAACAAAATCTACAGGACTTTCACTTTAGGTTAGCAATGAAATCATGTGACTGAAATCTCATGACTTAATGGGGTTGACGTCACTGAAAAGGTCGGGGGAAATGTCAATCAGAACCCCCCCCCCCCCCCCGTTGGAATTGCATGACAAGGTCAATGACATAAGATTCCGACAAGATTAATGTTAAGGATATAAATCTGTCATCTGTTCCTAATTGTCATCAAATTATGTTTGTAAACAAATTTACATTGAGCTGTTTAAAATGTGTTGGGTTGTATTTTGCTGATCTAATGTGTAAAACAGTTATTGAAATAAGTCGCAGAACTCACAATTTAAAAACATGTCCCAGATTATCCAAATGCATCATGTCAAAATACAGCAAAAATATCTATAAATGCTTTATCCAACCTCATACTGTACATTCACACAGAAATGTGCAAACACAACTTATTTTGAAAGTTTCAGCAAGATGCAGATAAAGGTTGGTTAAATATTAATTGAAAACCTTTGTCAATGGGGCCATGATATCAATATGATTAAAAGGAAATTTGCAAAGCACTGCCAGGTTGTGTCTTGTTTATGAAATTATATAGTTTTATTAATACGTAACATAGAAATGGCATTTATTAGACATGAGTGACAGCAACTGAAAAGCCATGCAATATATTTCAAAATGAAATATCTATATAACAAACAAGTAATAATAATAATCATTTTGGGGGCGGTCTTCCAAAAACAACTAATGAGCTTTTGTCTTTTCTCTGAGTAGAATGAATTATTAATCATTAATCTGAGAATAATGAAATAGGCAGATGCTTTATCTTACCTTGTAGTTCCACACTCGGCCCTTTCCCCTGTGGAAAACAAACAAAGCACAACAGGCGACATGTTACATCTTTATGGTGCACATTATACAGACTCCAGTGTCCAGCCTCAGTCAGGGGTTCGATGAGAGACAACATGGGCATTGGGGGAAGAGATGAATGGAGCCATGCTACCACCATTCATTGAACAAAGCTATTGAGTGGTCGGGGCTGAAGCCTCAGGGGACCTCAAGGATCCTGTGGGGGTAACAGGCCTCCTCTCAGAGCCAAAGAAAAGGGGCTGGCGGCTTCAGTGTGTGTATGTTGGTGAGGGAGGGGTCCATCAGTGTTGACACTGAGCAATGTCTGTGCTGGCTCACTGAGCCTTTTGTTGTGGCTTTCTAACAACTCACACACATGGTATGGGCATATGCACAGAGCATTTCTAAGGATGACGCATTCTGTTAAGTCAGCAACTCTTCTTGATTAAAACAAAGATAAATCTCAGTTTATTTTTTCTGCTCATGATGATATAAAAAATAGAATAAACGGAGTCAATTGAAACATGACCCAGCGCTTCAGGAAGACTCTGTCTTTGTCCAGCAGCAACTGGATTATCAACTGGAAGGGAGTCAATGTACAAAAAAAGCAACAATGGCACTAAAGCGTTCCAACATGATTTCTTTCCTCCACCTGACAATGGACAGAAAGAGCAAAGGCTAACCCATCCCTCAACGCATCATTCTGGCAGATGGGGCAAGGTCTCTCCGGTGCATTCATGTGAAGAAACAACAGCACGTTTCCCAGACATCGTTCCTCTGAGTGATAGTCCCGACTACCTCTGACCAACCAACCTCAAAATTACACCCACTTCCTCAAGCATGAGCAAAGAAAAAGTCTGTCACTTTCCCCTAATTTCATGTGTGCCACAGTCCCTGACAGTGGAGAGTACCAATCGAGTTCATTGAACAGGGGAATTGATGCCTCTTTATCTGAGAAACAAGAGCTGGCAGATTTCCGCGCACCATCTTGTCTTGTGCCAAAGCTTTGACATTATGTTTTTATTAATACATGCCGCAAGATGTAATCGCCATGTGGCACTCGCCAGTCTCATCTTGTTCCCTCTGTCACGCTCACACACGACCCCACACGACCACGCACGTACGCAAACACAAACACACTATTTTGGGTGTGAAGCCGTGAGCTAATGAGCATGACTCGGCCGTGATTGATCACCTGAATAATTAAACACAGGCGGTACCTGGAGACGCCATATGCCATGTTAGTACACTCTCTCAGCTGCACCACCGTGGACAAACACACGGATCTGTCCAGAGATTGATATGAACTATAATGTGAGTGTTTATGAGCGTCTCAGTATGCAGTGGCAGCTCAGAGGGAATGACCAGGATGCTTTGATATCCTGAGAGATGCAATGAAGCAAAACCAAGTATTATATAGGATCTGAGTGAATGAATTAATCCAAGGTGTGAAATCTGGGAATATGCATGAGTGCTATGAGGCCTCAGCTGTCCGCGCCTGATGCCCTTTTTCTATTAGGCGAACCCCTGATGCAAGAGCAGCTGCAGAAATGGGCTCGGGCCTGGTCCTGCTGATTGATTGGGCGTAAACTGTTCACGGCTGAGGTGACAAGGGAACCCCTGGGGACGGGAGGGGTTGAAGGAAGTCTTTCCTCTTGCAGCCTGGAAATGAAAACATTTTCCCTGCGGCCACAACATATATAGAGACTACCAAGATAATGGTTTGACCAGTAGAGATAAGGAGAAAAGGGGGGAATGGATACCTCAAAGTAGATAGGGTCTGTTTTTGGTGCGATAGTTTTCCGTTTGAATATTAACTGTCATTTTCTCTTTCCTTCCTGCCGTCCTAAAAGCTGGTCTTTGTAGCCTCCTATACCCCATTCCCTGCTTCTTGTTAGATAAGACCTGCACCACTGTATGGCCCTGAAGGCAGAGACTTTATAAAGCTATGTCAGGATTCTGTGGGTCGTGATTACAGGATGAAACACGGGTCACGCACACACCATTAAAGGACGATAGACTTATTGGAGACAGATGAAGAGAAAAGGCTCCTTACCTTCACCCAGTGTCTGCTTGAGTAAGTCGTGCTTGGCCTGCAGCTTAATGATGAGGTTACTGCCATTCAGATACTCCTTGAATTTCTACACAGACAGAGGGATGAAGGCAGTTTGAGGAGAGTGAGGAGCAGCAGTAATCCAGTGTAACATCACGTCAGTCAAACAATCCTGCTCAAATCAGCATATATTCAATTGCCTCTACTTCAGAGCATGTCGAGCATGAGCATGACTGATGCTTTGATTTTTTTCTGGCAGCCAGTTTTTTCTAAAAAAAAAGATCTTACTGAAAAGTAGAACATTTCTGTCTCCTGCTGGTTCGACCTCCTCTTGGCGACGTTTAGCTTGCTCATGTAGGACTCGGACACCACAGACTTGATGGATTCAGTGGAGCGGCTGTGTTGGAAGGCGTCCGACACGTCAAAGTCCTCCACCGTCAGCATGTCCTGCAGCGTCTGCATGGTAGCATCCAAGGTCTTCCTCACCTGCACAGATGGAGGGAAGAAAGGACAGAAGATGACGAATGACTCATCGTACCACTTTTCCTTTATTTTTCACGAGTTACATTTTCTTTTTTCAGAGGCGACTGATGACATTTTGAAGGACAAATGTGAGTGATTTACAGCCCTAGCATATTAACATTAATTTTATAGACAAACTTAGCCCGAAAGAATAGATGGCCTTGGACTGTAATGTGACACCAAACAGCACCAGAACATAAGTCCAGACCAACCCGCAGGTCAGGCATACATCACAGTAAAAGCTGAAAATGAAGACTGTCTGACAAAGACGAAAACTATTCATGGAATTACTGAATGAGGCTTTTTGTTTAGGGGTGAGATTGATAAAGCTCATTTCCACTAATGGCATGGCTCGTCCATTATACCCAAGAGAATGAGACACGGGAGACAGGGAGGAGACGGCAGAGCCATTGGCACAGACATGTCTAACAGCCCCTCAGTTATTATCACCTTCATTTGCACCTTTGTGTCTGTGGCTCCTGATGAGAAAACCTTTTCTTCATCATAAAATAGACTATTTCATATATTACTTCATAGAAAACAGGACTTCACCGCTGTGAGAATCTAAATATATTCCCCGCTCCCCCAGAGCAAAGGTCATAGGAGAGTAATTGCGATGAGAACAGATGGTGATGTAGCCCTCCCCTTGGCTCTGGAGAAAATGAGACAGGGCTTTCTCTTTGTTTTGGGGGCTGGGAGGTGGGTGAAGGTGAGGGGATTGGTGGTGCAGGACAGAGTCAACAGAGTTATCATAAAATCCTTACCTCCTCATTCTCAATCTTAAGCGTGGCTAAGCGAGACTGCAGTTGGTGGTAGCGCATCAGGAGTTCGGTCTGGACAGGCTGCTGGGCACTCACCTGGCACACCTGAGGAGGAGGAGGACATGTGAGGACGAAACAACATATATCCTATGAAACTTGAAAAGCATATTATAGAAATGCCAAAAAGTCTACAAGTAAATCTGTAATGAGATCTGTGGCATTTAAAAGCACCTCACCTCATCTCCCATGTGTGGCAGATATTCAAAGCGCATCGGAGGACAGAACACCTGGTTATGCATATCCATGATCTTGTGCTTGTCACTGCGAGAGTCCAAGTTGTCCACTGCATTCTCAATGATGTCCAGTCCCTCGTGACGGGAGGTCTCCAAGTTGTACTCGGCAGATAAATATGTCCTGAAGGTGCGTGCCAAGCTGGCATGGTAGCCAAGGTCACAGCACTGTAGAGATAAAAAAAATATATAAAAAACCAAGGAAAAAACACTTGGTGTTTGGTGTTAAAGTGAGAATGGTATGGAATAAAAATACGTAAACTATATTGTATGTGTTAAGAGTAATTTAACACAAGACAGATAAATATAGTCACGTCTGCTAGGTGTGTTGGGTGTGGTCAGACATGTTGCTATTGCGCCTGCAACCTAGAGGTGGATCTAAGATATTACTCAATCAAACGCCATAGAGGGGCCACAATTTACAATGAACGGCCGATTATATATCCAACATCCATGCACAATTTCTGATTCATTAAGTTGCACATTAATCATTTTGTTTTTACTGTTGTTAGCTTGATAGCTTTGATCAAAGCCACACATCTTTGAATATATTTTGAAAATGCCCCTTGGTCCCGCCCCTGGATCTGCCCCTGTGGCAATCAAATATAATAGTGATGTCACAGTGTCCTGACCACACCCTTAAGCACAGTAGCTTCTCAAGGTGGGAAGTTAAATGACGAGAGGTCAGATATTCAGCTGGTGTTAAATTGCTGTTTAAATTAGATTTAATTGAAATAAATTCCTCAAGTGGATGGGAAAGTGTGTGAAAGTGCAAATTTGAGTTGTTGAGTCTGTTAGTTTGAGCACTGTCTTTCATGTTCAGACCCATTTCATGGACTAAATCCCAAATTAGCTTGTGCTACAGGTTACCTTTAAAAATAGCAGTAGAGTTCAGAGAATTACAGGAGCTAGCACAGTGGGACACCAGGGATAATTACAGAGCCTTATCACACCGAGTTGTATGAAGTAACCTAATTAAGCAGAGGATGGTGGTGAGGAGGTTTTAGAGGGAGGCTTGAGGCAACTGACAGCTCTGTGAATCACTAAGTAAACGCTACTTAGTGCTCTTTAGCATCGTAGACTCTCTAGTTTGGTGCATGAGGCTGATTGCACTGCTCAGTCAAAGTGGCTCAGCAGACTAAAGTCTAAAGGGAGTAAATTAGCCTATTTTTAAACAAACAAGCTGAATTAGATGACATATCATATCATATCCACATCTGTAGCAGCAGGAGCAGCAGCAGCCTGCAGGATCAGATAATCAAAGAAAAACACGATTAATCCAAATGATGCTGACCACTTTGCTTTTAAAACTTTAATATTTGTCATTAGAGTTAGTGCAAGTACACATATTGTCTTTACATAATTATATTCACATGTTTACCATTTATTATTTATGGCTTAATTTGTCATAACTTCAGGTTTATATTAGCTGCATTCTTCTTTTTCCGTAATTTTAAGTACTTTACTTCTTCATACAGTCTGTATAATATGCTCCAATGCTGACTGATGCATATTCCTCTTTCTTGCCGTACTATTTTCAGCTGCAAAATAACAATACCTCCATGAAGGTACAGTATGCGATGTTGCATTTACAGGCTTTCATGATAAGATTATCATGCGGACAGCACTCACCAATGTCACATAATACAACATTCATCATTTCCAGGCAGTGTAGTTGTTGAGTAAAGTTATTTCATTCAATCCTGAACAGCTCCTGAACAGTTTAAACCCAGTGATGATGTCTGACAAAGCTGACTTCTTCCTGCATGGACGTCCAGTGTGGTGAGTTGTGACTCTGACATGACAGTCAAATCGTTTTTCTTCCTCTTGCCCACAGTCAAACTAGTCAGGCTCATGATCTATTCCCTGTAGCTCAGCAGGATTTGAGATGACATGGATTTTTCACTGGATCAATCACAGCTGCCAAGCAAAGAGGCAGGGATAGCCATGAATCAGTGTCTAGGTACATGTTCAGCTACCACCAACATGTCACCGCTACACTGCATGTAGCCTGAGACAGGTTTAGCCACAATCTATATGAAGTAATGCACTTATACACTGCATTACCTGCAACTGCTTAAAATCAAAAGGAATGATGATCATATTATAGAAATGTCACTGAAATCATCTCTTCATCATGCCTGACCTGGACATGACTGTGGCTAATGTAGCACTGTATGGTGGTCTGGCTTCAAGGAAAAATGGGACAACTATGGTCATTAGCACAGAGAGAGGGAGGGAGAGACTGAAGGGCTGACAGGTTATACACCATAAAAGTAAAACGTTTCTTAAACCAAAAATATTTATTGAATAAGCCAACCTTGACTTTCACTTCACCAATCAATTAAAAAATAAAATAAAACCCCCTCAGTGGCTGGCTACAGCATAGGTCATAGAGCCCTCCTCCGCGTTAGTGGATGGGACCAAACTAAATCTTCAACATATGCAAATCTCAAATCCATTTTTCTCAAAGATGGTTTCTGTCATTTTAGGTAGTTCTTATCACACTGATGTTTGTGTTTACATTTGTTTTAATTAGTTATTTGATGCTATGAAAATGGTGAATTGATAGCTGAGACTGACTCGGGATTGGTAAAGCATGAATCTCGAAACTGTGATGCCATCTCCGTATCGCTACAGACTCTGGCTCTAATTAAAGTCATCGATGCAATATGTCAAGCTTAACTCACGCATAGTGGGAGGAAAAGGAGACAAAATGTCCATCTTTAAATACCAGCTACGGTTGAACTAAATTAGACTCGTTCAGTCCAACACCCATGGATAAAAAAACAAAAAACAATTGTCTATTTGGATCAGCTAATGGATTAATTGAATAATCATTTCAGCTTTTAAATACATTAGTACTGATACCCGAAGCATTCATTAGCTGTGTGTACTGTGTAATTGTGGAACTGGAACAAAATGACACTAATAATGTGTAATGGGAGTGAATTAAGAAGAGGGAGCTGGTTGTGTACATGTTCAGATCCAGATGACAGCTTTCCATTGATATTGTGTAAAATGGTCAACAAAGCTTTCTTCATCTTAATCTCCATGTGTTTGTCTGCAGGGCGACTGGGAGCAGGTCGCCTGGGACCGAGAGCTCGGTGCCAAACCACACTCATGCCTGAATTAACTGAACCTCTGCTTCACCAGCTGACTTTGACCGACTTCTAACCATTAGTGGTTTGCTAAACAAAGTCATCATTTTAAACACTTCTCCACATTTAAGGATGTTATGTCAAGGTTGCATTTCCGTACAATTCAGCACATAAAAATGAGGAAATATTCTTCTTATTCTCAAGACACTGTTAGAAAGGGCTGCTTCCTCTACTCTGTTCCATGAAAGGAGAGACCACATAAGGACAGACAATATACAATAGAGAATGTGTGCGTGTGTGTGTGTATCCTGGGTGATGCTTCTTCAGTGAGAAGCAGAAAATCACAAGGACACACTGTGTTTGTCACAGCGGAGCTCCCAAAAGCAACGTCAACAAAAACAAATTAGTGAAATCACCACAGCACAGACCTACAGAGCATCGCTAAACTAATTTTCACATCAACAGTCAGTCGATTGTATTGAGTGTATCTGTGCTAAGTTTGTTAGGCATAAATTAATATTGGGATAAAAATGATGGCGAATACATTTAGGGGCCAACAGAGCAGCTTGAAAACAAACAGCTTACAGGCTGAGAGAGAACGAAACACAGGAACAGATGGTGAGAAGAGCGACAGTGCTGCAGAGTTAAGTCAACACCAGAAATCCCAGCAGAGAGGTGTAAATAAACACATGTGCATTGCGCATACTTACATCAATCATATCAGAGACGTCATGGATGTAATATTTCGCCACAACTGCATTTGTCGCTGCCAGGTTCAACAAATAGTCATTCCGGGCTTTTGTGCATTTCAGCTTATTCTCTGAGTACTTGGCCTGCCTCTGGGGAGGAGAGAAGAGACAGGGTAGATGAAGGGGGGGGAAAAACATCATCGGCACAGGAAGATAAAGCAATATGAGGAGGATTTAAGTGTGAGCTCAGGCAACTGCAGCTTTGGGACCAACAGACAGGTAGAGATGTCGTGGAAAGTTTGGAGGAACAGGCTCTGGAGAGTCTTCCTGTGGATAGTATATGAACAGTTGCACAGTTAAGCTTGCATTTATTATCCTGTCTCTCAACACTTGGACACCAGAGTCCACAGGATGTGGATACTGAGAAAGAAGCATGCAAACAGACGCTGGTTTATGTGGGTTGTGTATTCTTACTAATAAGTTAACTAATAGCATTCAGAGGAGAGCATACCTCCATCAAGGCCCAACAGTTTCCTCAAATTCAATCAAACTGCACCAAATTGAACTCAGTCCCTAAATATGCCCGATTTTTTCTAGATCCATGAATTATTCCTTGAGAAATTGGTCAAAACTGAACTGCTAACTAACAGACAGATAAATAAACACCGGTGACATTTTAAAACTCTTTAGCTGTATTGACAAAACAACTTTAAAACAACACAGTGGTGAAGACATGTTTCAGAAAACCATTACTGCTGTTTCAAATACAACAGAAGCATCCTAATTCTAAATCCGAGACTTTACCCCATTATTTAAATTGTGCACTTTTACATTTCACTATAGACAGACACTTTACGTCCAATTTCACAAAGCCATTATAATGTAAATTTCAGTGGCGTGTTGTATGTCAAGAGAAAAGAGATTAACTTTCTTTCCTTTCTCTTCCTCCTCCGACCTGTTTGCAGGCATAGTAATGAGACAAAGCCTTAGAGGAAGAAACGGGGAAAAAGAAGAATATTCGTTGCCATGCTGTGATATAAATAATATTCAGTTTCCAAGCCGAGCAGCATCTCAGAGGATACGAGCCTGTCGCCCTGACAGCCTTTTGATTTCCTGCACCTGAGAGATAATACGGGTTTCATTTGCATGAAAAAACTCTAGTAGGAGATCCAGAATAAAAAATGCATGGGTGTATTTAAAGTACAATGTGCTCGGAGACCACCAGTGACTTTTCAAAAACTAAAATCTGCATTAGATGGAGGAATCTGGTTACTGACAGGGAGTGCTGCAGTGTGCTCCTGACATTATATTACTGTTTATCCACAGTATCCCTCTCACTTTCTTAAAATGAACCCAACAAACAGATGATGATGAGTCTTAACCCCATCTTCCAGCTTGAAAAGGTGGATTAAAAGCTGTAGAAAGCCAAACTGTGTATGAAAGCACCACATTTCTCTTATCGCAGGCCTACTCACCTTCTCCTTCATCTTCTCAATCTTCCTGACAGAGCTGCGTCTGGGCTGGCGGTCCTCGTGACGCAGGAGGTTCACGTTGAGGTCTCCCGACTTGCTGAACTGCTTCTCCTCCTGCTTCTCAGCGTCCTTCAGCTTACTCTCTGCACTGATGCTCTCGGTGTGATACATGTGGTATGTTTTCATCACCTGCAGGAGAAGCACGACAGATATTCATCAGACGGATCATCAGCTGGTTTATCATGCATGTTGATTACAGGCTGAAGTAACAGGATTCAAAGAAGCTTCACAGCTTCTATAAAACTATGTTGGACAATGTGACAAATAAGAAGATCTATCTATATCTACACCAACAGTACATACAATAGCCCACAGAGTGAAATAAAAATGGTTGTGTAGTGAATCAAATGAAAATGGAGCTAAATACTTCATTAGAGATTTAAGTTGTGACAGTTATTTGATTTATCACTTCAACAAAAAAGTAATCAGCAATCATGTCAATAACGAATCAATCAGTTCAGTTATATTTCAAGAAGAAATGCCAGGTATTCTCAGCTTTGCTTCTCAATGTGAGAATCATCTGTTTTTCATTGTCATATATGTAATTCAATTGAGACTCTTTGGGTTTCAAACAATGAATTCCAGACACCACCATTGGCTCCATCAGCACCATCAAAGAAGTTGTAATTGGCATTTACAAGTAAGAGACAAAATCATCAACCAACTGTTTGATTTTGAAAATAATAGTTATCTGCAGTCCAATATGAAATTGTTCCATCATGAATAGACTGCAGTGCAAGGCGGATGTCTGAGCCTTGTGGAAGAAAGGCCTCATTAGTATTTTTATCAGGAGTCGGCAGGTCATAAATATGTAGGGGTGCTCACCAAGGGGGAATCGTAAAAAGACACGTAAACAAGCCCTGACTCAGAGGTGGATATCATCTCTCTCACAAACCGAGAATGTTTGAGAGGCAGATAGACTTGAGAGAGGAATATTATTTGAATATTTTTGTATTGATGTTTATTAAGCGTCTTTTGGGGCCAATCTTTACTTACACACGTTCCTTTATCCTCATTCACCAAACAACTCATACCTGTGCACACTGACCTCTAAGATATGAGCAACAAACTTTCCTGGACTCGACTGTGTTTTCTCTCCAAAAAAAATCTGGTTTGACTTCAGTATTTTCACGGTGGCCTGTTGGATCAATTTGGGCCGTCAATACATGGGTAACACAGATGTCACTGCGTGTGGAATATTATAAGTGAAACCAGGGGTCCACAGTTGTGTGTGGTTTAGTCTTGGCTGTCAAATCTTCAACTCGTACCTCCGTTCCAGAGTCGCTGTGGCCTCTATGCCTCCTACATCATTTCTCACCCGCAGGCCTGTTGGTTTTCAGATGTTCTGCGTGGCAGAGTGACAGCATTGTTTTCCATGTCCTCTGCAGTTACATCTCAACTTTGATCACTTCATTTGACACTCACGTTGTGACGCAGACACCCCACCGTCCCACTCCAACACAGTGATGACAAGACAGTAGTGACAGAAATCCCCTGTAATACCAGACATGAGCATCCTGCTTCTTTCTTAACTCGTGCCAGATGCTCATACAGCCTCACTGCTTAAAGCTCCTTCCTCGGCCTCGTAAAGCAAAGTCCAGATGTGAGCTGCCTCTTCAAAACGTCAAACCAGTGTTCAGATTTTTCTACCAACACCTCAGGATGTCGGACAGTTATACAAACAGCTGTTTATTTGTTTCCTGTGATAAAGTAAGTAATGCTCACTTAGGCAGCAGGGTTCCTTTTATGACTACCAGAGCTACTCATCAAAAATCACATTTGCCACTGGGTCACTCACATCTGTAATTTCCCACTGACCTCAAACCTTGTGATTGGAATATTTACTAAGAGGCTCTATTTACTCCCAGCTCTGTGCTTGGATAAATAGCTCTCCTCTCCAGGCAGTGAAGGAACAACCAGGACCGCAGTGTGACAAAAAGCTCTCAGGCAAACACCTGAGAAGTGAATAGAATGATAAAAGACACGAGTGACAAAGCTGATGTCAGTGTGGGAACTCCACAAAGAGGGAAACTAGGCTAACACAGGGTGTTCGTACCCCCGGCCTTCAAACATCTGAGATAAAACCATGAGATAGATTTCTCTTTCTCTCTCTTTTTCTTCCATCTTCGAACCATCTGACGACAGGAGCTGCAGCTAAGGACCCACACTAACATGCAGGAACACTGAGCTTCAGCTGTGTCTACAGGAGGTGTGTGTATTGTTGAGTCCTCTGACGACAGCCCCGGGTTATTTAACTCCTGAGCAGAGTTTCTACGCTGGTGAAAAAAAAACAACCAGGGAGAGAACAGCTGGAGATTCTGATAATGAATTTCAATTCATAATGAATTCAAGGACAGAAGTAGATATTCAATATGAATCGATATATTTTCAGGGCTACCTTTGCCATTCCTCCTCTCTTAAAATCATTCTCTCTGATCTCTTGTATATACAGTATATATATATATATACACAAAAACAATAACAGCATGCTTTCTTCAACACCAGATCATGCCTGTGCATAATTAATTGATGCTGAGATTATTCCTAAATGACTAGAAGCTCAGAAATGCTGCAGTTTCTTTTCATGTAAAACATAAGCACACCAGATGGATGAATGAATGTAAGCCACACCAGCACCACCCTCGTCTGAGAGTCTCAGAATCAGTGTTGTATAGTTGTCAACCAGGTAATAACAAAAGAAGAAGCGTGTATGACGCTGAAGCTCAGTAAACAGACTCAAGGTGGCTGATCACAAAGATAAGATAAGCAAAAGCTTTATTGATCCCAGTGGGGATATTAAATCGATGTAGCAGGAAATGAACACAGATTAAAGCAAAGAAAAACTGAATTTCACAGAGTCAAGATGCTGGAAACATGAGGAAGTGACTGGCTGTTCAGACATTCAGGCCTCTGCTCTCATTTCTAATTTCAGACTCATTGCTACTGACAAAGCCACAGACAGGAGGACGTTCACTCTTACTAATACCACGGCTGCTGCAGCAGAAGCATCAGACTTAAAGTAATATTTAAATGGTAGCTTCAGCTCACAGTCTTACTTTTATCCCTTTTACCTCTCACTGAGCAGCCAGGCATCCAAATGGGATTTCACACTTTTCTCTTTGCAAAAATTGTTTAGTTGGCAGCCAGTGAAAACTGTTAGAAAATACCAGAAGGAAACCACCATGAGGCCACATGCTACTGATGTGTCTATTTCTGCACAATCAACTACTCACAAGGGAGCAGTAATTAAAAACAATTCGACGCCATGAGCTCCTGCTGCCTGAAGGCCCTTTTTCCAACCTATAAGAGCTACCTTACCACCTGACATGCACACTTGACTCACAATGTGTTGTAAAATGTGTAGCTGTCATGTAAGCTTGCGTCATATAATTTGGGAAACCGAGACACTGGTAATAGACCCTAATCTGTCAGGACCCAACGGGCTGGGTCAGTTTCGGACCAAATAATTTTAATGACATTCAAGTGGGGTCTGTAATGTTGGTTTGTCTGAATTTTAACACTGCAGTCTGTAATCAGGGAAAACAAGAGATAAACATGCATGTCAATGACGGAAGACCTGTCGGGTTCAGGTTGGCCTCGATTAGTTTTCTCTTGGGCTCTGACACATTTGGACAGAACAATGGGAACTATGATGCACTCCAACACAAAGTTTCAGATTTTCCTCCATTGTGCATTCTTTGCCAGCCTGGAAGATTTGTGTCGATACATCATGCAAAGATATAAGAGGAAAAACAACAAGCAAGAGAGACGCTTTGCTTTGCATTACGAAAAACTTTAGAACAAATAATAAAATATATAAACCTCAGCCCTTCACTGACGTCATAAACAATAAAGGAAGAAAAAATCTGAAAGTCAGAAAAAAAGAGGAATCAGGCAAAACTCTGGGAATCCCCATCAACTATGTGATGAGTAGCTGGAGTGAGAAAAAATATATATGATGTGAAAAAATATGTGCTTTATTGACTAACAGGATGTAAAATGTGTGTTATTAAAGAAATACTTCTTCCACGGTGAAGTTTCTCACAACTCCCAAACAGAAAGGACTCTCTATACGTCACCATCTGGATTTTTAATCTTGGGCCAGACAGCAGCAGAGGCCAAGTGGAGTGTGAGAAGAGGATCCATCTGAGTTTTATTATGCATCCACAGTCACAGAGGAAGGAGTGGGTGAAATATATAATGAAAGTACAGAATAATAATTTGTTTCTGGAAGTTAAACCCTGAGACTGGAAATATCTTGCAACTTCTGAAAAGGGAGAATAACTGCAGGATAAAGAGGAACATGTTTCACCAATACCACAGTCTGTTTGAAATATATTTTGATGCAAACAACATACTGTATATGCACTTTGTATTATCACATGTTGGCATAACACTGCCTGTTTCATCATCCAGATGTACAGATGGCCGGATCAGGGAGACTCGCCAATATTGCCCTTTGGTAGTTTCACTCTCATCGCATTGCAAAGATGAATAAGTCATATTTAGGCAGCTCTGCCATCTCTTCTGTTTCACCTCGGGGGACAGAAGATTGCTGAAGTTGCCTGGAGCTGATCCAGGTCTGGGCACTAAGCCTCCCACAATAACAGCTCATCTTTGAGTTTCAGTGCAGCACCAGCACAGCGTGTCCTCATCCCCGACACACTTTCCTCCATCTTCAGGGTTTCAAATCAGTTCTGCAGTTATGACCAATTACTGCTCAACTGATGGTACACAACAGTAAATGGTCAAAAAGTTAAGAACAATAAAAACTGCTGCTTCAACGATATTAATCAGAAATATTTATCATAACTTATGTAAGGTTATTTCTTATATGAAGTCACAGTGTTTAAAAATACAACTGAGAAATGTGGGCTTGTGATACATCACCACTGATCTTTGACTGTAAAACTCAGCTGCCAGTTTAATCCAAATAGAATTTAAAAATATACTGAAAAATTAATTATATGGGGGGTTTGGGACTATCCCATTTAGTTATATGTGCAACAGACTACATCCATCCATATATCCATCCTCCACTTTTTTAATATTAAAACATATGTGAAGCAGATGCTCAAGCGCTGCACACTATAAATAAAAAGGAGCTTCTTGGGAAATACATACAAAAACTCTTCTTTAAAGAAGTGAGCATTGTGGACCATTGACAAATCTAAATGAACTAAAAGGCCACTTCGACACAACAAAGATAAACTAAACATATTGTGCCAGTAGACAAAATGGCCATTATAGTATAAGTGACTGTGCCCAACAAAGCAGAGTGGTGGTGACCTGGTGACCTTACATGAATGAGTGGTCGGTATATTGTTATCGAAACAAGATGCACATTATGTAATCTGCTTAGCTACTCTCTATCATAATTATGCAAACAAAAATCTAATGAAGGAACAGGTTAAGACAGGAAGGTATTTCACAGGCTGATAACTGCGATTAGGAAAACATCCACATGAAAACAGAAACTGCCAACAAATGAGTCAAGTAATTCCTTTTTTTTCTCTTCCCTCTGATGTTATATAGGTTTATTTCTACACACACTGGAAGCGGTTGACCAATTGCACCAGAGTGGGCCAGCTGGCCAATCAGAGTAGACTGGGCGTCTTTGAGAGGGGGGGCTAAAACCGTGTCTTGGAGCTGCAGCAACAGACAGTATAAAGCAAGTGATGGGAATGTAAACCTTTTCAAGTAATAAAACAACTTAAAATAAACAAAGTTTAATATGTCTCTTTGATAAACTCCAAATCTGATGCACACTCAAGGAGGTAAAGACCAGACAGCATGGTCACAAAGAAGCCAGCAAGAAAGTGAAGAACATGAAATACAATGTCAGAAAGACGGAGAGGAAAAAGAATCTCGGATGGGCCCGGTGATGAGATAAGGTGTGAGAGATCGATCTGCAGGAGACAATGCGTATTACTTACAGTGTAGAGTTCATTTGTCACTTTCACCAGCTCCTCGTGCATCTGGATCCCAATGTCCTTGCTCTGAAACACAGCATGAAGAAATAACAGCAGTGAAAAAACAAATAACATTCGAGCCGTCAGCAGTGACCCACAGGAAAGATTGCACTGTCAGTTATACTGACACTATGGCTTTGTGGAGTCATACATCAATATCACACCAACTTTTGGATGAATGGCCAAAGAATGCGGTGCAGACATTCAAGGACATCAGAGGATAGATCATGTTTATGACTTTTCATCTAACACAACAGGTCAGAATCTCAATTTTGCAGCATGTTTGTTCAAGGAATGAAATACTAAATTCTCACAAAAGGGAAGACTTTTTTATTTTCAATCCAACAGTTTTGATTTTTGATGTGCAGTGAGCTATAGATTTTAGCATAGCTGATAAACTTCATCTTTCACAAACACAGACTGGACTGTGGGACAATACCATAGCCGAGCCTGTTTTAAAAATTGTCTTCAAGACAAGTTAGATTAATTACGTCTGCCAGGAAATTTAGGTTTTTATTGCCGTTTGTCTGTATGTCAGCAGGATCATGCAAAAACTAAAAGAGAAACCCATTCAATTTGAAGCTGATATGATTAACAAGGTGGATGGATTGTTTTCCCACTGTCTATAACATTTCCTTGTCACTGCCAAACATGAAAAACCATTCATGAGGAAATATGTGAAAATATATAGGAGGTGGAGTCTAGTAGTTTTTGTCAGTCTTACAAATCAACTGTATAATGATAACCCCATGGTAACTTTTCTATTTGCAGACACGCTTTACATTTCTAAGACATGCAACTGTAAGCAACACCACATTCTGAGCAATTTCCTTTGCAAATGTGTGAAAAGTGTGTGCTTATACATGTCCGGTGATAACAAGAATGTGTGACATCCTCTGACAGAGATAAACTCCTCGTATCGATGTTTGTGTTCTTCAGATGTCAATAAAAATCAATGAGGCATCAAGAGGAAAAACAAGTTCCATTTCCATTTTTTATTTCTCATCTTGAAATGGAAATATTGATTAAGCCATAAGTTCACACCAAGATTGGAAGAAGAAGTAACCGACAGAATGAAGGTAATAGCATCTATGTGTGTGGGGGGAAGGAGGAATAAAGTGTTTGTCTGAAGACTGCAAGGTGAGAAAATGCATCAATGGCACCAGCATCTTAGTGTGATGGTCTGACACGTTCCAAAAAAACAAAAGCAACACCTCCTCTGACTCAACGGAGTGAGTGTGGTGAGATAATAACATCTACAGATTGATTTCATATCATCATATCGGTTGGTCTGGGTGCATTTGATTTAGTCGATATTTAAGTTTGGACTCAAATCGTC
The DNA here is from genome assembly GCF_024713975.1 of Paralichthys olivaceus. Taxonomy (NCBI): domain Eukaryota; kingdom Metazoa; phylum Chordata; class Actinopteri; order Pleuronectiformes; family Paralichthyidae; genus Paralichthys; species Paralichthys olivaceus. Next base: position 17,567,722 of record NC_091094.1, read on the forward strand.
AAACACTGTTATTAAGTGTATCTTAAGCTCTCAACATGCAGGACAAATTCAGACTTCTCACTTGAGAATATAATGCACAGAAGACATAAAGGAAAGTAATGGTTAAAGGTGATATGAGGAAGTGTTGGCAGAGAGTCAACTTGAGAAAGCCCACAGGAAGTGCAGAGCAAGGCAATGACACTCTGTTTGAACACACATTAGTCTCAGTAATGTTTCCATGACATGTTTGTTAAAAAAGAGATAATGGTGTAACTACGATATCTTTGCATTTGTCCATTATTACAATTACAGTTTGGACTGATGTGGTCACCTCAGTCTGGTTTCTCCTTCTGAATAGACACAGTTTTCGGTACAATATTTTCCCAATACCTTGCTGTGTTTATGGCTAAAAGACAACAAATGTTCTGTAAAACTGATTGTGATACTAATAAAATGCATTTTGAAGCCAAAGGCATGCTCTTATTTGGTAAACATTCTTAAAATGATAACGTTGACTTTATCCTGGAAATGCAAAATAGTACTTAAAAACTCTGGTTTGCTTTAGTCTGGCTTCCTTTGAAACATTTTGTCTTAAAGGTAGGACTGATTCTTTTTTTCTGCCATTCCTTTTATCTAATTTGTTGAAACGCTCTAAAAGTCCAAATAGCCTTTAATAAATAAAGTCGTCACAGGACGGTAATAAACAAGACAAATTCTGACCATGTAAAATGATTGGCTGGCGTATCCTGTCACTAAATGACCTTCCTGCCTGCACGCACTCTGTCTATAACTGTAGTCTTCAGCCAGATTGACATAAAGTACATCGCTAACGCAGAGACGATAGCATGAAGTTAGCGAGCAAGTCATGGAAAAGTCGGCTTCTAGCAATCGTTAGGCAGTGCACTTCATGTGTTTCGGGAGCGTAGCTTTGATGAGAGGGCCTTTTGGAGGGGTGGGATTATCCGCAGCATTTTTTCAAGTGTAGCCTGCTTTAACCCTAGATTCAATTTTTGACATTACAGATTTATTCTACAGATGTAAAATAGTAATAGTAATTCTTATTCCTGCCCCGAACACTCTTCTATACCAGACATTAACGATGGTGAAGTTTTCAAAAGAACAGGCCCCCAACCCCCTGGAACCAACCCTTTTGAACTTTTGACTGTAATGGATTGTAATGGATGTGCAAGAAATGCAAGAAACTTTAGTGGCTGCAAACTACAATGAGACATGATGTGAAACACAGTGCAGTTTGACTTGGAGGAAGAACAAAACTGCTCACAGTAGGCAACATCAAAGTTGACTTCTGGGGGATAAGATTGAAACCACGAAAACATCATAACAAATCCAAGTGGCCAGGAAGATCTTATGGTCTTTACAGATGATGGATGGAGAGGAAAATCTGTTGACAGTGAAACAGCTGATGCTTATAGCGATTCAGCTGAGCTCGGTGGGCTGTCAGTGTGCCGCTAAAACACGGTGATACCTCAGATACGGCATGAAAAAGGGAGTGTGATGTGCATTTAAAACGTATATGCTCAATTCCTTTTTCAAATATCTTCAACCAGTGTCAAGTGCTGACTAATTTCTCCTAGTGCATATGAAACAGTGCAACATAATGACTCAGCAAAACGCACAATGGCCACTTCATGTCTGAATCATTGTGAGAGGCATAATATTCTGCCGGAGCAGGGGCTGTGCCGGACGTACACAGGCAGAGCAAGTGCTTCTTCAATACACACACGCACACAAACACACAAATGACCCAATGTCTGTAATAAGTGTGCTCAAAAGAAACCTGTGAGTTAGAAACTAAACTAATCATCAAACAGTGTAAAACTCATAAAAAAAAGTTTTACTGCCTCAGTTGTATTTTAAAAATAGATTAAGAAATATTCCCAGAGGCGTAAAAACAAGAGAACCTGAATGATACAGAGGGGATTTGTTGTTTTCTGCTTTTATCTGGAGAGGAGGCTTTGAGTCCAACTCAAACAAGCTCTGCACTCAATGTGGTAAATGGGAGAAAATCCTCAGAGGGCTCCGGCAGCTGGTGAATGGCATCTGTATGCATCAGTGACTCTGAAGTGAGACAGACTGCATGTACTGCAGAGGCTCAGGGGGTGCAGGGAGGGTTCAGCGAGTGAACAAGTGTGATGCAACACGATGTAAGAGCTGTGGCAGGTCACAGCATCACTTATAGAAATGCCTGCAAACAAGATTTCCTCTATATGAAAGACAAAATGCAGCATTTTTACACCCGCTGCAGTTTGTTCATGTATTATCTTTGCAATTACTTAATTTTGCGAGTTATGGACCATAAACTACAGGAAATTCTTCTCTCTGTACATTCACGTGTTCCACACTCCACTGCACATTATTTAGGACATTGTTACAGCTCTAAACAGAACCAGTGCATCTCCATGAACAGCCTTTTAACACAAGCATGAAATTAACAAATTTACAAAACAGCAAATGCTGATACAGTTATGATTGGCGCTGAAGGCTCCATTCTTTGGTTGTTCCTTGGATTAGCCGAGCAGTTTGCTAACATAACACAGGGAACATGTCCAGAACCGCCTGTTGGGTGTAGCAGGCAATGTGCCTTTGTTTAAGATGAATATCGTTTACCGTGACCGTGTTTGGACTCGGTGCTAAAAGGTGGAGGCTGGGGTGGTGGAGGCAGGTTGCCGGCAGCAGACGTGGGTGGCGGTGTAGCTGAGCAGGGATCAGTGAGGATGAGGTCGTATTTAAAGGGACCGCTTTGGTGAGAGAATGGGCTGTGATTGGTGGGTGGCTGATGAGCACCCCTGACCTATCGGAAGCTGAGAGCTGAGCACATGACTCTGTGTCCTGCATGAACTAACACGATGCTTCATCATATAAGTTTGTGATTTTTTGGAAATATGCAGCTTAATATCCTTAATACATCATTAAAATTATACATTTCTATTATAAGTCATCATTGTGGTAGCTGTTAGCGTGAATACAATTGTTTGTGTCAACAGAAATAACGTTTGTCCTTCATCACATAGTATGTACCAGTGATTGATCCAAATCGCTTCAATTGGTTGGATGTAGTGATTCTCTCATTTCAGTTCTAGTTGCTTCCAACACACAACACACACACACACACACACACACGCACACACACACACACAGTAATATCCAAATAGCACCTTGCAAGCAGAGTGGAGCTCACCTCCGCCTGCACGGTGAAAACAGGATTCTGGTTTTTGGATTAGACCTCAGTCATCTCTGCTGACAGGGATCCAGACTATAGAAAAGGCTATTAGACCTTGGGCACTCGAACCCAGAGCCAGAACTCATTCTTTTTCTATGAATTTAGTGTGTGCTGGGACAGAGGTCATGGGCCCATATATCTCAGTGCTACCATAAACTGAATATAAAGATGGACGACAACTTCTTCTTGCTGATTTCGAGCCAGAGTCAAGCAGTAGTGATTCAATCATTGCACCATGTTTTCATAGTATCAAATAATTAATAAAAAAATGAACTGACAAAATGAACATTTATCTTCCTGTGACATTTTGACGATGGTTTAACTGACCTTCTTGAACAGGCGGATGACATCCTCGCTGATCTGGGCCAAGCGGACAATGACATTGTTGGTGTAGATCTCGCTGAGGGTGGCATGGTCACGGCTCTCACGCCTCGTCTGGTTTAGCACCAGGTACCAGCTGTTTACTGAGGACAGCAGGTGCTGGTCTTTTCTGAAAGAAGAAAATAAATAGAAAGCAGGAGGAGTAAATGATTATTAGAATGTCTCTCATGATGTGGCACATTTGGAGCCACAGTCTGTGTAGTACTGCGATTGGGTAATGGAGCATTGGTAGTGAGGCCACAGCAATACAAGCTTGACCAATCACAGTCTTAGCCATGGATTGTGACATTTCATTCTTTTTAATTTGGCCAATGTCCCATCTGCTGACATGGAGGCTGGGTTTATGACTTGTACTGCTGTTAGCCGCCAGGTGGTATTCAAAACGATTTGGCTTCACTTTTCGGGAGCCATCATGTCGTCTATCTTTATACAGCCTACAGTAAATGGGTGATGCTGAAGAAACTCCCCTGGTAACCATGGATTTCCCCCCCCATATACTCAATTACTTCCTTTCTTTCCTCCTCCACCCTCTGACAGTGCAACACTCTAGTAAGGATCAATTGTTTAAATGTATAAAGCTGGTGACCATAAGGATCCAGAGAGTTGTGAGCACTGATTGCTGCATAATCAGTTTTAACTGTCTCCGCCTTAGGGGCTTTCAAACAAAATGACCAAGGCTCAGATACACAGACACACACACACACACACACACAATCCCTTCAAACCCATACCCTTGTCTGGATACTATCTGAGCTTTAATCAATCTACCCACCCCGAGGAAGAAACACAAGAGAGAGAGAGAGAGGGAGATTAGAACAAAGGAGGGAGAGTGAGAGCAAGAGAGAGTAGGGTGGGGGATATAGGATTTAACTGTGGGGAAGAAAAAAAAGGGACGAGCATCCAAGAACTCCTCCCTCAGAAAGCCTCCATAATGCTAATCACATCTAATGACGTTGATATCAAGTTACTCCAGAGTGCTTTCTCCATTATTCCTTCACTTAACTCGCCCCTAAATACACTTAAATCAGGCTGACGGGACACAAGCACCAACATCATCATCTTCACAACATCACAGAAGGGATGAAGACAGATTACCAAGCAGAGTAAACTTCACTTATCCATCTATTACTATATCTTCAACGTTAGACTGAGCACGGTGTCCTGAGATGCACTTCTTCTCTCTGGAAGACGAGTCAATTAATTTGTATTTACAGAAATGTAATGGTACTTTGAAAGAGCTAAGGAAATCCAGCCATCAGTCCACGCCACATTTCAGCCTCGCAATCAAGAAAAATACAGAAACCATTAAATTGGAGATTAATTTTCTGTATCAGAATTAGATGAATCCATCTGTGAAAAGGATTTAGGTTTTTGTTAACAAAAGAGGACCTCATGTCGACCATATTCTCCTCCCCTCCCACTGGGATGGCCTATTTCTCCTGTCTCACCATCCCTCATTCCGTACCAGTTCTACTTGACTGACCTATCCGCCTGCAAGGGACACAGCTCTTCGGTGTATAATTGCGGTTTGTGGTTGAGAGATTTAAGGGGAAAGTACCTCTCCTGTCTGCTAATCCCTAAAAGTGGTCAGAGATGCATCATCACATCCCTAAGCACAACCAGGCTCTAATTTTCAGACTTTTTTATCCTCATCATTCTCACCCAAACACAGTTCACTGTACTCTAGAGGCAAATCCTCGGTCATCCTCGGACGAATTAAAGTACTTATGGACCCATGGTCCCTAATATACTGATAAATCTGCTGCTTAAGTCATTTTTCCTTTTAGGTTATTAAGTGTTTCATTTGACTGGTGTATCAGGTTATTTACTTACTATGCCACGCCGACTGTATTTCATAACAACCCACTCAGTGGTTGGGACATTCAACAAACACCACAAATGATGGCACTGTGGGAAATGTCAGGGAATTACTGAAGTTGTTAGGATGTGTCATCTAACTTTGCAAACAGTTTGGGGCATACAACTACTAGATATGGCAACATTTTACTGGATAAATAAAGACTTTGCTTGTGGCACTAATCTCACTACAGAAAAGTCAGGGGATGACGAAACTCGGCATATATTCATTCTCTGGGTACTAAGAATGCCTGAACAAATATCACGGCAATCTAACATAGAAATATCCATCCATCCATCCACCCATCCATCCATCCACCCATATAGCTTGGGTGAGAGGAAGGGTACATCATGGACAGGTTCACCAGAGGATCACAGGGTCAACATACAGAGACAAAAAAACATTCAAAGTCACATTCACACCTTAGAGTCTCCATTTAACCTAACACCAATGTCGGAGGAAGCCTGAGTACTCGGAGAAGAACTGTACAAAGAAAGATCCTGGCCGAACCAGGATTTTAAACTTCTTGCTATGAGGCAAGTGCACCACTGTATCACTGTATCACAAAAATGGAAAAAACTAGTTTAACTTAGAGAGTTTATTAAAATGTTTTAATAATTTAACAGAATTAATAACAGAAGCAAGTCCAGATTCTTAATGATGACACTAAAGCTTCAGAGAGAGAAACAGACAAAAGGACATAAGATGTCTTCTTCCCTCACCGCTGTCCTCATTTCACAGGAATTAGGAGCAGAGGGTCGCTAATTAGGCCTGTGTACAAGCTGCATCTCTGGGAGCCGAGTATTTTCACAAAATGCTAAATGTAGCTTCTCAGTTTGTTTTATTGCACTGAGACGCTACCATTTGAATACAGGGGCAAATCACAAAGACCCACAGCACGGCAGAACTCATTCCTCCATCTCTATTACCACTTCTGCTCGCTGATTTCCTGTAAAGAGGCTGAGTATCAGTTGGAGAGCCTGCAGGTCAATTAATCTGGCGGCCTTCAAAAGGCTTGGTTTTGGATGGCTTCATGCCCTCTGTATTTATACACAGGATATCATTAACATGCAGGAGGCAAACGATGAGCTCTGAGAGTCTCTAGAGGAGTGAGAAGGAAGAGGAGGAGGAGGAGGAGGAGGAGGAGGAGGAGAAAGGAGTGCAGCTTTCTGGCATCCATTACATGCGTGTCATCCTGCAAAGCAGTGTCTGTCTCCATGGTTTGAACAATTTTCTGCTCCCCCCGTTGTCTCATTGTGAGACAGAGTCATGCACTATTTTCTGTGAATGCATGGAGCATGAAGAAGACGGGACACAAGGACAGAGGATGTGAATGGGAGAAACAAACGATGCAGTGTATGGTTGGAGAATATTGTGCTTATCGTTTGACTGTAGAATCAACTGATGGTTGTCTCCGTAATGTGCGCACCCTGAACAAGCAAGCATTGTATAGAACAGCACCCGTGGTTTAGTCATGGTTGCAGTGAATGCCACCGGAGCTTGTGATGTGTGTGAGCTGGGATTTCCAAAGGGAAGTGTGTTATTTTATCAAACCCGGACTCGGCTCTGTCAGGGCCTTTAATCCTCTCCACGCCGCCTGCCTGCTGCTTATCAATGAAACAGCCAAGGAAAAGGAGAAGGAGCCAAACGTTTTCAAAAGACAAGGAGCACGTGGGCACATGTCACCAGCTTTGCCATTCAAATATGCTTTGCCCCCGTTTTCAAGCGGGGCTTCAATATGATACATTACTGATTTGCATATCATTTAGCAGTGTTCCCTTTTTTCACAAGGAAACAGACTGCCAACATTTAATAATGCACAGCTGCGCAGACGCATGGGCCACAGCAGCAGAGCAAAATACAGCACGAGTGAAGACGAGACATGATTTAAAGAACAAACTGCAAATCACATGATCTATTGATGTTACAACACGCTGACTCCCACCAGCTGGTATTGTCAATCTGACAGGAGCAGGGGATTTACTGGTGTGTTCAAACAGACCGAGCCTGGAGAGATGTAGTTTAACCTTTTAACCTTTTCCCCTCAGACCATCAGAGAGCAACGATGCCTCAACAGTATAATATATCTGCTTACAGCTGTAATATGGTGCCAGTGCACAAAGGCCGCAATTAACCATTTACTGTTCACCATTCAATTAACCACTCAACCATTATTTGCAAAAACAGGCAAAAATTACTCAGCCCATTACCATGAAATTTCATGGAGGGGTGGAGCATGTCCCAAGGAAGAACATATTGGTGCTGATCTGGATCAGGGCACGGATTCAGGGTATATTTTTTTCACTTTCTTCAACATTGCAAGATAAAAACATTTTCATTGATTTCTCAGAGAATAATTCATGGATCTTGATGTGAAAAAAATCTGTCATTCTTAAGGGTCTTGGGATATTGAGTGTGTGCAATTTGGTGCATATCCAATTAAACGTTTTATGAGGCGACTGTTGGGCCGTGGCGGAGGTACACGCTCTCTGAGTGCTATCATCTGGTTCTATCCTACAACTGCAGACATGCATCCTCCTTCATACATAATAATAATAACTAAAGCTCTGTTTCATCATGTCTGAAAGAGGTGTGTTCATAAAAGAAGGAGTATCCATTTCAGCATTTTCAAAGCTCTGCCCTGCTTCTGACCATAACACGAACAGAAACATCCCTGAGAAATGAGCAGAGGCAGCTTCAAACATGAAATAACACATATACGAAAAGATCTGGCACTGTGAAGAATAAGATGTTTCCCGCAGCTCCACCCAAGCCAATCACTAGGTTACACACACACACACACACACACACACACACACACACACACCAATTCGGACATCACTACAAGCCCTGCCTTATCTCTCCCAGACAGGTTATCCTCCGTATCAATATTGCATGAGTTGCCTTTAATGGTGCTACGTACATCAGAATATGTGTGTAAGACCAGACATACGATACCAATCCACTCTGATTTTATGGCGTGCATTATAAATCCCACTCACGATATACCCTGAAACATCTGCTCCATAATTAAAATCAAGTTATCTGTCGTCTCTGAGGAACTGTGAACAACTAAGAGAAAGAAGGTGGCGCTCTAACTAACTGCAGCGTGGAGCAGCTCCGCAAAGCTACAGCGTTTTCCTTCTCGCTGTGGCTAATGAAGCAAAGTGGACAAGCAAAACGATCCTTGGGCGGGTTTGCTGCGGTGAAGCTGTAGCTGCAGTAGCTGTAAATCACAGTGGCATTTGGCCTGCTAATGAATCTGCACAGAGAGGGTTCAGCCAACAGACTCTCATCTGCGATCCAACACATATGGAAGCGTGTTCTCGTTGGGAAAGCTCGATTTTTCTGCTCTGTTTTCGTTTGTCCCTCAAAATCATAAAGTTTACACCACTGACGAAAGTTACCGGGCTGCTTCTGGAAGACAGCCAGGGGCAAGTTGAAGGATGTCTGGAAAAGAAAAGTTTCTTTGCATCTGATGAAATACAATGATAACAGATCACATCAAAAGCAGCTCAATTTGTGCACGAAACGTGGAGCTCTGTCAGGGTTAAGGGTCTAAAATGTTTTTCCATTTTCTGTGTTTATGATGTTGCGTAGTGCACGGTTGGGCTTCATCCAAATTAACCATTATTATTGGTCAAACACCACTGTCTTTCTTTTCTAAGCCTATAAACTGAACTGTATTCAAGTGGGAAGAAAGGCACAGTCTTCCAACCAAACCAAATAGACGAAGATGTTTGAAACACTTGTGATTTATCGCTATGGACTTTTAGAAATGTTCAGATTTCCGTCGCCCCACATACTGAAGTTAGAGTCCTCCGGGAACAGCTGCAGGTCCGGCATCCGACCCGACTTGAGTCATGTCCACACACTACAAAATTTAAGAATTTGGCCACATGCGACTCCAGTCACCTCTGAATAAGACTGACAGATCTGACTTAATGCATCTCCAATGTATCTTAGCTACGTTCACATCTGTAGTTAGATCTACAAAAAACATCAGGCATGTACATGGCCTGTGTGTTTGTGTGTGTGAGTGTGTTCTGTTTTGGCTTGGCTGTGAAGTCTGCTGTGATCTTGGCACTCGTGTTAAGTGTAATATTATTAGAACATGTGTCTGAGGTCAGGCTGTTTTTCCTGACACCTGTGTTCTGGCTGTGAGGATCAAATCAGCTGTACTGTCCAGAGGTTAAACCGCTGTTTCACAGCAGCAGCACATACTTCTGTCGACTATCAGCCAAGTCTGAGATGCCAGAGTCAGGCAAGCCCCACTAAAACAGCTACACAAACACACAGTTCAGTGCATGTACATTCCATTTACACAGAATGAAGGGTGATCAATAACAGCACTGCTGGTGTAGTGGTATCATGCAAGATTCCCATTCTTGTGACCTGGGTTCGATTCCCGGGCAGTGCATGGTGTTCACCTACCAACCAAATAACTTGTTATAAGAAGAAGGGGTGGCTGCAGGGAGGAAGGGACAGTGGGTCATCCATGAACCAGATGGTTGGTGGTTTGATTCCCAGCTACAGTGTCCATGTATGATGAGGAAAAGGCTCAATATATAGTAGTGCTGTGTGGATGTGGTTTATAAGACTAGGAAAGCTAAATACACTTCTTAATATAGTGATGTGTCTTTTTATTTAAGCTCTTAAACTACAAAAGTTCTTAGAGTCAACAATCACGTTGACACACTGTAAGGCAGCTGTTCTGTTTCAGCTAATAAACCATTATCCTGGATATTTTGCTTTTTAATTTTTAACAACATCCACACTGATACAGACCAAATTCATATTTTTCTGCCTGATGCAGAGTCTGTGCTAAGTCCCATTTGTGCCTAATGAGTGCAATTTAATACATAATGAAGCATACAGCTTCACTCAAAGCTGTCTTCAATGTGGTAAGCACTAAATTACAGCACCAGGAGTGCATTGAATGTGTTATGTCCACCCCTCTACAGTGTTTAACTTCATTAATGAAATACATCCTCATTATCAAGCCAGAACCATCTGACCTTTCAGGACGTCATAAAAATCCTGACTGGGATAATAGATATTCCCTCACAGCACATAAACATAACAGTGTATTTTGTTGCTTAGTTCTTTCACTGTAATCCAATAAAGCACAGTGATTAGCAGCAGGGCTGGGTCTCACAGTGTTTAGGAGAGAATAGAGTAACTTCACATACAGGTCCCTGTGATCACAGTGCTGAGTGAAAGGGCAGCGGCTTTACAAAAACACATTTAAAGTCAACAAAGAGCTCCTGATTTACAGTAAATAACACTAAGGACAGCCAATATGAAAATGCTACAATAACACGTCTCAAATGCAACGTCTGCAGGGAGGGACACTCACTTGAACTGTTGATGTTCTCTGGAGCTGCGGATCTTGGAGGAGAACCTCTCGGCCAGCTTCTCTAAGCTGCGGGAGTATTCCAGTTCGATCTCGGCTTTGCGGCGGAAGAACTCCTGCAGATCCTGCAGCAGCTGGATGCGGGACTCAGACTGCTGCTCCAAGCATTTGAACTGCTCCACCAGCTGGTTACGGATCTCTGTCCATCAAAACAACAAGCAAAAATGGGATGAGTCAGCTGTTTATGCTGTTGTCACAATAATTCAATAATGTGTCAAAGCAGCACAATGTAAAAGATTACAATACTGAGTATTTGATAGTTCGAATAATTTGCTTTATGATTCCTAAGATGTTGTTATCAAATGTCATGACAAGAAAGAGCCTTGATAATTCACAGTTTAACCATAAAATTAATTAGAAATTGAAAACAATAATCCAAAATAATAAAAAGAAAACTAAGACAAAAGAAAACACAAATGCAACCAAATTTATACACACGAAAATAAATAAACTAATGTTTAATGTCTTTATTTATAATTTATTTTGTAGGTATCTTTCTGCCACTCACATGGTGTTAAAGGATAATACATAAGCAGTAGTACATAATATAAAACTTGTAATAAGACCAGTGATCAAGGGTCAAGATGGCAGATTTTAGTGCCATTGGTTAAGTTACTGTTGTTCCTGAAAATTAAGGCCACAATTCTTTGTTTGTATGATGTTGACCATTTGAAGAGAATATATTTACAGAAATTATGTCAGCATGAGAAACAGAAACATGAAAAATAAAACCACAGAAAAAAATGCAACATGGAGCCTCGAGCTGAGAGCAAGAGCGACCGGTGAGGCTCCAGGCCAAACAAGATGACCTGTGTGCATGACCTCTCATAAGTGTCTACACTGTGGACACAATGTGAGACCCCACTGATTTAATGAGAAGCTAATGCACTCCCTTTCTTGGAGCAAGTATCGGGAGCAGCACTTCTCCTCAAGAGGAACCCGACACTACCTGGCAGACTGCAGATCCTTCATGCCAGTGGGAGCCCAGGGAACCTGATTCCTCTTTGTAGTGCTGTCATCAGCAGCATCGATACCTCGGGCCAGGAAAAGAGAAAAGGCCTCTTCTTCAGAACGGTAACACGACTCGATGGAAAGAATTACAGTAAACAGGATCAGTGTTGTCATTCCTCAAAAGGAAGGAAACCTCCTGAACTAATGAGCCTTCTGTAAATAGAAACTAAAATGTCTCTGATAAACCAAGATGCTCTCTTGTCACATGAAAAAACGGTTTCCCTTGGTGCAGTGCCTGAGTCAAGTCAGGCAGAAGAATTTAATGACAAGAAGTTAAGATCAGAGCGCAGCTGGCTGCGGTTTCATCTCTGTGCTTACCTGGTGTCAATGTTTCTTGAAATATTAAGGAATTCCTTCACAAAAAAACTGTATGCTGTCAAAACAAAGACGAGCGTTCCATTGATTTCTTTGGAAAATGTTTAAACCCTTCATTTCAAGGAGCATTATCCCACAGGAAGACAGGATCCAATGCAAAGTACAAAGAATTTATTAGGTCAGCTCATTCTTAATGGAAAATACACTGAGAGCATACACCCATTAATCCATTATCCAGCTTATTTTACCGAGGGTCACGACTGGAGCAGGACCCACTGTCCCTTTTCCTCACAGCCACCCAAATAAATACATTATTTGGTGGGTAGGTAAAAGAATGAAAGGAATGCTGTGAATTTAGAGAGTAAAGTGCGCCGCTTGAGAATCAAACCCAGGTGAGACAAATGGGAATCTTGCATGATTCCACTACACCAGCTTTATTGATCAGCAAGAATGAATAGTGGGTCATCCACTAACCAGAAGGTTGGTGCAGCCAGAATAGTCAACAAATCATAAGGCCAACACAAAGGGACAAGCCATTCACACCAAGGCTACATCCACACTCCTACGTTTTCTTTTGTAATGCATAATTTCTACTACGGATGCATTTTAGAGGCACTAAAACAGACAAGTTCGGAAACACTGCTGGCCCTGTTTTAGTTTGAAAACCCCAGGGCTGCATTTTAGTTTGGGTGGGAAGAAATTTAATGCTGCTTACAAACAAACAAACCATCAAATAAACGGGTGGAAAAAAAACCTCCTTGCCGGAGTGTAACATGTATGTAACAGTTCTTTGAACCCACAAACATGGATGCCCTACTTTCAGCTCAGCTGCTCTGGTTTTCATGCTGTTGCAGCTATAGAATGTCAATGAGCTCTAAATGAGCCTTTGCTAACATGTGCACTTTTACAATAATGCAACTGTTTACGTGCATAGGAGATAAGCTATTATTCGAGGAATGCCTGTGTTCACCAACACGCACATGCTCAGTGTATGTGACCTGATATATTTTTCAGTATGGACCGAAGGATGGAGAAAGCCCACACAGACATGGGGAAAATATGCAAACTCCACACAGATATACTCAAGTCGAGCCGCCATTCAAAGCAGGAACTGTCTTGCTTCTTCAAGCAGAAACATGAAAATGGCTTCCTATATGTGAGTTACTGCAGGTTATAACCACAAAAGATACAGGCTAAGGGTGTATTTTACACATATGTGAGCCGTGGCAGTATAACACTGCACGCCCATGATCTGCCGACTGAGCGGTGAAACCACAGCAGTGACACAGCCGGTGTTTCCACGCTGCTGAGGGTGTAATTTGGTCACCCAGACTCTCCTCGAGGACATACATGCAGGCTCTGTCTGCTGGGGAAGCAGCAAAGTTGTGCAAGCTGAACATTTTCTCCCCCTGTGATGTCGTGCCGCCTGGTCTCGGCCTCGAGTGGCGTGCTTCACTCTGTGGTTAACCATGGTCCCAGCCCTCCCCTTTATCCAGGGGCCTCCCTCTGCCTCTAAGGACCAAGGGCTTAAAGCTCAGTTTTTAGAAGGAGCTCTGAACCAGCAGCTCGAGGACTGATACCACTTGGCTGCAGCAGTCCTAACAAGAAAAGTTTAGCTGTTCCAGACATGCAGCTATATGTCCCCTGTCTCTTTCTATTGTTTTCCTTCTTTGATTTTCTGTTACAGAGAGAAATGGAGCCAAATCAGGCAAAAGAAATGCCCTTTCACAAAAAGAAGGGAACTCTGAACCACCAGCTGCAGCTCTGCATTTGACAGATGAGTTTGGAAAAATAGGTCACACACTGCGGAGTGGTGTGTGTGTGTGCACCCTTCCCTCTGAGGAACCATGAGCAATTGGAGAATTATTCTCTAAGTATTCCCAGCTCTTCAGAGTGGCTTCATTCGTTGTGGTTTATTCAAAGTGAGGGACCCCTCTCTGAGGTTCTTTTCAATCTGTGAGGAGGAGGAGGAGGAATGCTGTGAACGTATAGAGAGTAAAAGTTTGGATTGTTTATCCATATGGACAAGTCACATGTACTATTATTTCTCTACTTACAAGAAGGATAAGGTTTCTGCTCTGATTTACTGCTACCAAGACTGATTACCAGTTCTAACCAACAACAGATCAAATGTTTAAAGCTGATAATAAAATATTAAAAATGGGTCCACTAAAGTATCTGTATATATCTTTAGTATTGATATTCCACCAAGGCCCAACATACCCCTCATGAAACTATGTTTAAATTCACAAGATCCAAATTTTCATTTGGATCTGAATTTTACACACTTGTATCAGTGCCCTAAACATGCCTGATTGATTTCATCAGGACTCATGATTTATTCTTCAAAAACTCAAGGGAAAGTTTTAAAGCGTCCTATCAAACAATGAAAAAAAAACTTGGATCCATCCACTGATCCAGAGTGTTACATGATTGTAACAGTTCTTTGAACCCACAAACATGGATGCCCCACTTGCAGATCGGCTGCTCTGGTTTTCATGGTGTTGCAGCTATAGAATGTCACAGAGCATAAACAAATGCCCAAAATAAGACTCCTAATAAAATTACATATGCAATTGTTGTGGAAAATGAATGAATATCCCAGATTTATGGAGTTTTAGCAGCCAGTTTCACAAGTTAACTGTAAGAATGGCCCCCTGTTGTTCCAAAGCAAAACATTCACTGTATTAAATGAGCTGTATTGTATGAGCTCATTGGAAGTTGTCGACTTTTTATTTGTAAATGAAAGAAAATTGCATTTCAAACTGAGCTTTTGATTCCACTGTTGCAGGATTTAGAGAAAGACAAGGACTCTGAGTGCAGGTGGGATTTGTTTGGGCAACCTACCAAAAACACAACTGTTCTAATTAAGTAAATGCTCTAATGTTGGTGCTTGATGAAGCATGTGATTATTGTGTGTGGCAGACCTACTGTGTGTTTCTATTTAGAGATGGAGCCATCTGTTTTTTTGGGGGGTGGGCGGTCATCTTTAGACAAAAAGGCTAATGGAGAGAAGAGGGAGTGAGACGGGAGCAGTTAAATATGAATTTGGTTAAACTTCTACAAACGAGGGCAGAAAGACACATTTATAATTCAAAGCGTTATGACAGGTGACCTGAACGACCAGAGTATGTGTAGTGATCACTATTAAAATCTTTTTTTTCTTATGTTCGAGTCCCATTTGAACGTTTTCCTTCTTTTTATTCCATCAGTGTCTTTACAACTTATCAGTGTTTTTTTTTTTCTTTGTCTCCTTCACTTAGTTGTTCCATGTTGTTCATGGTCTGAACCCTGGTCCATGTCCATGTTACCTTGTTTGCAATTGATCCTGTTAGTTTTGGTTTCACATTGAGATTCCTCTTCAAATCACTACTAAAAACATATCTGTTCTCTTGACTAAGTGTTTATCCCAGCTGACTTTATTTTATTTTATCACATATCTTATATTTTACTTCATTTAAAAAAATGCATCATTCAAAATGTATCATACTACTGTCTATCTCATTCTATTTTTATTTGGATGTATTGCGAATCAATAGCTACATTTCTTTTGGACATAAGTTTACTGCAGACAACTGGGATCTAGTACCACTGTATTAAAATGCAGCTTGTTCATGACAACAGTTTATTATAAAGGTTTGTTGAGATAGGGAGGAATCTGCATGTGCATATCATGTATTTTCATGTATAGTGAAACTGTAGTAGAAGCAGAACGGATTAGTGTTAAATCTCTGTCTGAGACAAACAACCAACGTTACAAGTCAGGTTCACTACTGCTGCCTCGACACATGTATGACATATGACCACAGACAGTTTACATTCCTGACCTCTGGTCCATTTATCATTGTTATAAGAGGCCGTCCCTTCCTCTGGACACCTGATATACGACATTAGTTCTCCAGCACTGTTCAGGAACAGGAACTGAAGGCACAGTGGACACTTGCCCTCTTCTCACAGAGCAGGAAACCCTCTGAAAATAATAGAGGGATGTTAGAGATCCCTGAACTTTGACTCGCACAGACAGAATCCTGTGGTGGCAGCTGTGTTGAAACAGAGAACATGATGATGTGTCTACGAATGACTGCAGCTTGTGTAGGAAAATCAAATTAAGGATAGGGTGAATGAAAAATAACTGCCAGGCTCCTACAATATTTTGTGCATGAATAAAAAAGCTTCCATCTAGATTCTCATGCAAACCCCTGTTGAGGTAGTTATCAGTCGTATGCATTGGCTCTCACTATAGATGTGTTAGAACAACTGGGTAAGACTTCCACAGGAAAGTGCATCTGTTGGGACCATAGTGTATATGCATGGCAGTCTGTCTTTAGTGGAGCTAATTAAAAGCATCTGCATTGGAGATTTCCTCTGGCTGTGCAGGCTGGCTTCCTGTTGGCTCAACGCACGATTGCATGTCGTTAAAATAATTCACAGATGCACATTTTCACTACTTTTTAAATTTGTATTGTACCTTTATTTATTAATTTTAGGATAGTGAGAGGAGCTGAAGACACGTCGTCCATCTCTTTATAGAGTCTGTGTTTGCAAGTTGTAGAGCCCTGTGTTTGCTCCTCCATTGTTCCGAACATCTGGAGGTTTTAAGTTTGAGGTGTTGTAAGTGTGTTGTTTTTGTCGAGAGGTAATCATTTTGAGTGAACAAAAAGTAAACAAAGACAGTGATGCTGTGCAGTGGAGGAGCAGAAGGCCAGCACATAAACCATCACATTTAAGGTTTGACACAGAGGTAGTCTGCTATATTCCAAAAAAAAAGTGGTGTACTGAAGAGACATCAGAGAAACTGTTTATGCTGTGGGCGAAATAAAAAGTAAAAACTACTACAGCACTTGACTGTGCAACTTCTCTGATATATTAATAAAAATCCCAATTTGGACAACTGATGAACAAGGATAATAATAAAATATGCTAAGCCTCCTTCTGGAGTCAATTCAGGACACCAGCTGTGATGCATTGGTGCAGCATATCACTGCAAGGTTGCTGTTCAGGAGGACCACGTGATGTCTTGACGCACTGAAAATTGGAGTGCAGCGAATGTGAGGGATGTTCTGCAGAGCATCCTGAGGGCAGCGGGGAGAAGCCCGGCTACACGGGGCAGCAGGATGCCTGAGGAGGAGCAGGAGAGATGGATGGTTTCACTGCAGGATAATAAATCCCAAGTATCAGCTCATATACACAGTGGAGTTTGATGCTGAGTATTTCTTCTCTGCGGATAATTCCCGACATGTTAAGTGAATCATCCTGAAGCACAGATTCCACTTGTGCTTTAATGTAATTGTGCAGTGAGTGTTGAGAAAAGAAAACGCATGTCCCTGTGTAATGCGGACAAATTAGAAAACATAACAAGCCACAAGGAGAAGGTATTAAACACTTTGAATGTAGTGTTGGTGGGCGTTCACACGCACCAGACTAAAGCAACTCCGAGCCAAATTCACTAACTTAATCCCAGCTCTGCAGTATGTGTATTCTACACTGCAGAGGCCAATTCACACGCAAACACCCAGATCACGCCCTTATCCAGACCTTATCCCCATCACAATACAAGTTCCAGTTGTTGAACTAATCCCCCACTTCTCTGTTCTTTTATTATTTTTTTAATCCTCCAATTATTAATACAATTTTGGATTCATGATGTCAGTGCAGGTTTTTCTCTGTCTGGTCTCCATCTCGCCTGGTCCCCCATTAACCCAGACTGCATGTGTAGTCAAAGATAAGAATTAGGCGCTGAAGCAAATCAATGGCTGAGCAGATAGACGCTGATGGAGCGTCCCTACAGCAAGATGTCAGCTGTCAGTCTCTGGGTCGTCCCTCACTCGTTATCCTCCCTCCTAATTACCTGATGGTTTATCTGAGTTTCACAGGATTCTGTCAAAAACAAAATCCACCTTGTAAGTAAAAGTGTACAATGAATAGGTCTGACTTGCAGCTTTTGTGCTCCACAATGAAAACAGATGCTATCTAGGCCACAATGTTTGATACAGAGCTTGATTATAAACAGCCAGCTCATTTCAGCCTCCCAAACTGCAATAAACCAAACCCAACAGTGAAGGAAAACACTCATCCCATGATGGCAATAAAATACACATTCAACAGTCACTCTGAGAGGAAAATCATCCCAGACTTCCTCATCACTCTCTCTTTCATCGATTTCCTCTCCGGTGCCCGAGTCGTCATCATGTCACCACGTTACATGAGCTTCAGGAAACTGAGCTACGGCTGAAAACACGCCCTTTTCAGACTGACTGTCCATCCCCGGCTGTATCCAGGATCCAGCTCTGCAGGACTGAGGCTGAGAGGTGTCTCCATGGCAACATGGGCGTGCCCCAGTCCCTATGGAGCAGCTTATTGGAGGAGAGGTGTAGTCTGATGGATGTGGAGAGATGGCAGCAGTGAATGAGGAAGCATGCACGGGTTGTATGCGCTGAGACGTGGTAGAAATTGAACTGGGAAGCTGGTAAGCACAGAGCAGCAGCATCGGATCAAAGCACTGAAACCAATTCTACCATTTTAATTGACCAAATGAATATAAACACAACATTTAGCTTTTATAAAATCAGAGTAAAGTTCAGTTGAAAAAAAGAGACAAAAGAATAAGTAATATGTCAGCTGTGTTTTCTGCTTTTAGTCAGACCCTCTGGTGAGTCACAACCACTTTTCATCAGATGCTTATTTATATTATAGTGACCAATACAGTAAACTGTGACCTACAGGGTGCCATGGTGGTGTAGTGTTTAGTCACCTCATGACACAAAGGTTCCTGGTTTGAATTCCAGCTTGCCTACAACCCTTGTGTGTTCAGTTCTTACATGTCTTCATCTCTGGATCACTGAGAGGAGAAGTTCCAGCACAACCACTTCAAACATTCTCTACCAAGGCAAATAAGCATCAGTTCTCTAAATAGCTCAGTTTGTATGTTATTACTTTGGTCAATGAACTTACTACATCCATCTTGGCCATATCCTCTCTGCATGGAGTTTGCATGTTGGAGATTGCTTTGGACAAAAGCGTCTGCTAAATGCCCTAAATGTACATGTAAATGTTGTCTAAAGGTGTGAATGTGAGTGTGAATAGATGTTTGTCTCTGCCCTGCAACATGCTGCCAAACTGTCCAGGGTTTACCCCACCTCTCGCCCAATGTCAGCTGGGATTAGATGTGGTGACCGTCAAATTAATGGACTATTTTTATTCACATTCGTTAACGTTAATAAGAACAAAAAAACCTGGTTCAACTTGATTTGATACTTTTTTTACTATCGCTGGGTGATGCTCAGACAAAATGTAAGGATGCTATTAGTCGGATATATCTATACTGACAACAACCAACCCTACAGTAAACTATTCATTAGCGTGCATATCAAAATACCTCAGTTTTGTGCTCCTCATACCTAATGAGCCTGTGCCACATATGGAGCTATTTCTACCATCAGTGGTGGATACGAGGGATTTGTGAGCTGGAACTTTTTAATTATCTAAAGTCCATCGTGGGACATGTGCTTGGCTGGTAACAAAGTTAATCTACCAGGTCCCTGGCCTGTTTCATAAGAACTCAACTAATTACTTCATCATATCATAACTTTTTCAAACTCTCACTATGGAGTTATTTTGGAGTTTATAACAGTTCCATTCCCTCTGTTTCTAACACTTCTGTCTCTTGACAGACTTGTATCAACTGGATATCAACATGGAAACCTGTTGTGCAATAAAGCTATGTAAAGGCCAAATTTTTTTTGGTTACTTTTGATTTTTTCCTTTCATTTCAGTTTCATTTGCTCCACTTTAATTTTAGTATTTGTGTCTATGTTGGTAAAATAAAGTATCAAAGCTTTTTTTAAGATATGTAACAGTTTAGAATTGTAGAATTTACCTTCATCTACCACAGGTTATAAAGAAAAAAAAAGACTAGATCCAAACGATCTCAATCTCAGAGTTCACATACTTTTTATGTGGCCGTCTGTGTGTCTCCACTTATAGGAATGAATCAAAAATACAAGATTACATGGAGCATTGATGTTATATTCCCAAAAATACAGTTTGATGAAGGTCTTGAACAAGATAAAGGCAAAGGTCTTCCTATTGGAAAGTACAATAGAAGAGATATAGGACTGAATGTAATGATCAGGTTAAAGGAATCAGATCAGCCACTCTTTTTTTAAAATTCATTTTAAGTTTAACAGCCCTGTAACTAGGTTTCAGCCCCCAAGTAAACAGCAGTGCATTACTGGACTTGTAATACAATCATAGCGTTGAAAGCTACACTTCTCCAGACAGCGCTGATTAAAATTCTTTCAGCACAAACAAGTAAATGAAATGAGAAGTGAAATCAAGCACTGACTGGCACCAAATAGCCAAGAAAATGAGACTGTTTTTTTCTATTCAAATTGACCTTTGTCTACTTAATCAATGCCAGAGCATGAACCAAAAAAAACTATTCCGATGTAACGATAATTTCCGCCTAATAGATCAGCCGTTTCATGAAAGGCCAATTATCTCTGGAAATCTTGCGAGAGAGACAGAACAAACTCTCAATTTATCATGTGGCAGCTGCATTCATGATACTGAGTTTACAGAGACAGACCAGAGTCTGCAAAGAAAAGAAACTCTGAGGAGAAAAACTTTATACAATCTGAATCTAAACTTTATCAGACACAAATAAAGACCGCACTGTTAGGAAAGAAATCTCGCTTCCTCATGCATGCAGAGTACACCAGCCATGGCTGACAGACCTTCACTATCATGATTCCAACAATGACCAAGCAGTTTAATCTGTGGAACAGGAAACAAACGCTGATCTCATGTGTCAAAGTCTAAACCTTCCTCCTTTGTCACTCTAGATAAGATAAAATAAGATAAGATAATCCTTTATGAGTCCCGCTATGGGGAGATTTGCAATATTACAGCAGCAAGAGTAGCAGCATCATTAAGTAATAATAAATAACATGCACAACTTAAGTGTGAGAATAATTATAGTTAAGAATAAAATTAATGGAATCAAATCTAATATATACAGTGTAAAAAAAAGAATAAAAGATATGTGCACTGTGAGAATATGTACAGTGAATGGATTGCACATGAACCGATGTACTGAAGACAGAATGAATATTGCACAGTTAAGAGAGTTCAACCAGAGTTAAAGTGCAGTGCATGCTGGGTGTGTGTAGTTCCACTGAATACTACTTCACCTGACAACCTCCTTTGCTCCTGTCATAATTACTGCGGTCACTAGGGGTCATCTAATGATAAAAACGTAACTATTGGCCGTAATAGGCTGTTTGCCCCGATTTGGTTATTTTCTACAGGACTCGGACCACAAGAGCAGCCAGAGAGAAAATTAGCTGAACACAATACAAACCCAGCAGGTATTCGGTTTTTTATGTCCAAATCCGACCCGATGTCTCCCAATAACAGGCACCGTAAAAAAAATCTAGTAGATAGCCCAGCTAATGTTAAAGAACCCAAGCACGGATATCATTTTCAAAATAATTCCCCAACCCACCCCAACTTGTTAGGTCACATATCAACACTCCACAGGACAATCTTTCACTTTCTTGGCTAGAGATAGAGGAGACAATCCAGTCCACCCTCATGTTTCTGTACTGCATAAATACACTGTCAGCAACCAGATAAGTTAGCATAGCATGAAGACTGGTTACAGGGCGAAACAGCAAGCAAGAAATATTTTAGCACATAACTGGAGTGCAGTGTGTAGAATTTTGTGATATCTAGTGTTAAAATTGCACATTACAGCTGAACACCACTCACCTCACCTTCTCCTTCCAAAAGTGAAAAAGAACCTGTGGTAGCTTCAGTTGTCATAAAAACTCAAAAGGTGTTTAGTTTGTCCAGTCTGGACTAATGTAAAAACATGGCGGCCTCCATAGAGAGGGTCCCCTCGATGTAAATATAAAGTATTTAAATATAAAGGGCCTTTTCTGGGGTAAAGAAAACTACAATACATATAATTTAGATGAAACGAATAAGTGAAAACATCATGAGGATTTTTCTGCATTAAATTTCTGCCAATAGTTCCCTTTCAACTAAATCTTACACACTGAACCTTTAATGCTAAGCTAGGTTAACCAGCTGCAGAGCATACTTAGCATGCATGTATGGATGAGAGTGGCATCAATCTGTACATCCATGCTCAGCAGAAGTGTAAATATAAGTGCATAGCCCAAAATGTCAAACTTTTACTTCAGGACATCATATTGTATGAAATTGTGCAATCTTAAATGATTCAGCAGCAGAAAAAGCTGTTTGTTTGACAAGTCAATGCTTCTCCACAAACCAGCAAACCAAGCTTGAATGACGCCCAGAAATGATTGGAACACACATAAACAAGCTGTGCCACTAAAGATTATTCTGCCTCGTGGATGTTTTTTCCTTTGCAAATGTTCTTCCAGTAAGCAGAAGGTTTGCCAAACAAGCTGGCAGCTGGAGGATCCTCATCCGCTGAGTCAGCAGAACCTTTTCTTCAACTCCCAACATGTCTGTTTCAGCACAGCCAGCGTCATGCAGCCCAGCAAAGTATTAACAGGTAATTAACCAAATAAGACCACAATGGTTACAATCTCCCGCCTTATCACAGAGGCCTAGCATCAGCTGATCAAACTCTCAGTGTCTGTTGAGTTGGCATCACAAACTGAAGGTGTTTCAGAGCAAACACTCCATAGGTTGTGCTCAATCCTCCTTATTGCTCTGCTGACAAACACAATAAATTCCATGAACAGTTTTCAGCCTTTTACTCCCTCAGCAGGGAATCTGTCTGTAGCCTGGAGCAGCAGCAAACTGAGACACACCTACAGTGTCTCACATCTTGTTCATCAGCATTTGAGCAAACCGACACAAACACTGTTCAGGATAATTTAACAGATGAGAAGGGTGGTGTGAGACCACAATGGGTAACTGCTGGGTTTAAATACAACACACTGTGAGATGATATTTAATTTGTACTGTATATTATAAAGCTGAAAAGAACAAAATTTGACGTAAGATGAGTGATCATAGGAGTTTACACTGAAATGACTCAAAACATGCCTTTAATTTGTGAATCACTTAGCTTCACTCTCACAAATGATAAGTTCACACCTCATGCAGAGACCTGTTCACAGTGATGGACAAACCCCCTACAACAAGTTTACTTTTTAGATTACTCTCATTTGTACATTAAAACTGCTTTGGGGGTCAAGCTTGTTTATGTTAGGTCTGGTCTTTTCAGTGTTTGTGTGTGTGTGTGTGTGTGTGTGTGTGTGTGTGTGTGTGTGTGCATTAATCCCCTGATCAGAGCAGTTATTTGCCGCCTGGGGAGATAACAACACATCCAGTCTTGTGTAATTTTCATCAAATCAGAACTGTCCTTCCTCTAAACAACACAGCTCATTGACGTGTCTGTCTGTCTGTCTGTCTGTCTGTCTGTCTGTCTGTCTGAAGAATGTCTCAGTGTGGGGATGCAATGGTGTCATTGTGGGCAATGACTTGTGTCACTGTCTGAGTTACTCAATGGTTACATCTAGGATATGACAACGATTACAGGCCATGAGCTTTTTGTAAAATCACAATAAAACTAAAACTAGATTTGCCGCCCTGCAGTTTGATTCCTCCTCCAACCAGAGCAGCTTCAGTCAACATACATTTTTCAGACCTTCAAATTTGAATTGCTCATCTTTGAATCCAAATGAACCTATGAACCAAATGTGAAGAATTCCATCTGGACAGATGTGCCACAGTATGGACGGACAACCTGAAAGCATAATGCCTCCAGCCACTGGCTGTCACCTGTGCAAAGGCACAAAAAAATCAAATTGGTGGCTTTGAACATAAGATATCCAACTGAGCCAACAAATTAATGAGTGTCTGCAAAATACTGCAGGAAACTGAGAGTGGGGTAAAACAGTGCTGCACTCCAAGTAGGACCAATTAGTGATTCATTGCAGAGGTTGGAGTCAGGGAACTCAGCCAACAGAACCCACTGTCTCTGAAGTCAAAGTAAAGTACAGCGAAAAGACCAATCTAACAAAAAAGAGCCATTGTAAAGACAATGGAGTCCAATCTGTGTGCACTCATGTCTTGACATGTGGCTGTCTGTAGATCTCTTAATAGCTTTTGTATGTCGTATGTGTTAAATGTTTGATTCATCATTACCCTGCAGATGGAGAAGCTGTTTCTTGACCTCAGAAGCTCCATTGTAAATGTCAAACAGGTGCTGATGGTTGAGCCCGTGAACAACATTTCACAGGCTGCCTATAAAACTGGCGAGCAGAGGGAGGCAGAGCTGCGGACCAGCGACCACATGGTGGTTAGCAACAAAACAGCATCTGAGCTCCTGAGTCAGTCAGTATGAAAACACTCTATTGACATGCTAATGTAAGATCTGCCAGCTGAACGGCCTGAATACAGTGAACACCATCTCCTTCAGAGACCAAGGCTTTGGCTGCAAGCCTCAAGGGTTGTTGAGAATTCATTAGCGACAGAGGGTTAAGATTCTACAAAGTAAGAGAGGATTTAAGTCTTACATTAAGAGGAACTTTCACACATTTCAAAGGTACTGGTTTTATTTTTTTCTCCTTTGTTGTTAAACTGCTGCTGATTTTTTTTCTGTCGCCCGTCTTTTAGCCCTCATGCATAATAAAGCAACCGTGCCATCTCGTTATGACCCAATCGATGACACACTGAGGGTTTGGGTACATATCCAAAACTCATACATGACTGGAGTGATGATCAGATCAGACCCCTGAGGCAGAACATTAGTGAAGCCACTGAGAGGGAGAATGACATGTTAAAGGTCCAGGGTCTTGATACTAAACACCAGGTCCACTTAGGGAGTCATCTGCTCACAACCAGTGCACTCTTTCATTTGCACCATGTTTTTATATAACACAAACACAGCGAGGCTAAATGTCACCTTAAGTATCTTGAGGATGTTTATTTTGGTGGCCTGTGTGTGGTGAGTCGTTCGAACAGGCTTTAATGTTCTATTTGCAATTGAACTGTCTCCACAGCTTATTCGTGCCTGAAGCATGAATATGTGCATCCCACCAAACAATGAATCCACTACTCAAAGAGAGAACGTGCAGCAAGTGTGATCAGGTCTGTGCCTCAGAGCCGGATCCACCTGGTCAAAACAAACCATTAAGAAAAATAGATATAGAAAATCACAGTACACCCAAACACTGAGTATGCAATCTATTCCTAACTACATGTTCAGCATTTAGAGCAACACTGAGCTCAGTAAAGCCACATACAGGTCTCAAAATGTGAAAGAATGAGGTGCCATAGAATAACACCACACATCCCTCCATCCATCCTGCACTGATTTCAACACTGGGATCATTTTACCCAGCAACAAAGAGCCAGAACCCTATAACCACATTATGACAGATCAACATTCAGCACACACAAATCCCTCTTTCTCTCTCTCTCTCTCTCTCTGCTGGATGTTCCTGTGTTTATGAAATAAAAAATGGATCGTGGTTTAGCTGTCATGTGTCAGAGCTGCACATATGTACACAGTGCATCCCACAGAGAGGTGGAGAGGGATAAAGGGGAAAGCAAAACACATGCAGCACCCTGGTTCTTGGTCAGTACGCACGGCCTGTACCTCTGCAGAGACAACACACACACACACACACACACACACACACACACACACACACACACACACACACACACACACACACACACACATACACACACACCTTTCACTTGGGTCTCATAGTCCGCTATGATCTCCTTATCCTTCTTGTATTTCATGGATGACATGTTTCCTCTCCGGGTGTCAGGGTGAGACCCCCTGTAAGTCGAGGACGCTCCCGGGTCTGTGGTGATGATCCCTCGGCTTGTTTGTGAGGCTGCAGCCCCCTTGTCCCTCGGCTTCTCCTGCGTCCCTCTCCTCCTCTACTCGCCGTGCATCCAGGGAGGACGGAACAAAAGCGTTCGAGAGCTTTACTTTGAAATCGTGGAAAAATCAGTGCAGGAGTCAGCGGTGCAATCTTGCATATTCTCCTCTTTTCCTCCTGCAAGGCGCTTTTCCCTCTTTCTCCTCCTCCTCCTCCTGCTGGTACCAGTCAACTCAAAAGGCTTCAGCAGGAGAAAAACACACAAAAGACACGAGCGAACTGAAAACTGCGATAAGAGCCTGATGAAGAGACAGAGAGGAGAGGTCCGAGGGTTCAGTCAGACTGAAGCGTCCCGTGGTTTGTGGGATGAAGTCGTGAAGGTGGAGCAGCGAGGACGCACACATCCGTCCGTCCGTCTCGGCTCTGACAAATTGCGCTGCAGGGAAACAGGAACTTAAGAGACGGTCACGTGAGCCTCCTCGTATTGTCAACCCCCCCTTCCTCCCCCTGACACCCCCTCTACATGCACACGCATATGCACGCGCACGCGGTGGTTCTAATCTAATATAATTGAATTCAACTCCACTGTGGCTGAAGTCTTTCTGGTCATCTTTGCACACATTAGAAAAAACACATAAAGTCATACTCATAAGTAATGTGATATAAACATTGTTGAAGTTGGGATTGTGTTGATCTTTTCAGACAAGTCTTTTCCACTTTATTTCTCTCCAGTGTGGTCTCTGCTCTGATTTTCTACCAAGTGAGGCGATGAAACATGAAACAGATGATTATAAAACAAGTTTAACAAACCTTTACAGCAAGAATCAAGAATCATTGCCTGTTCAAACCACCAATAAATCAAATGTTCTAAAGCTGTTAAAAAGATTAGCATGTGATATAATTCTACTATAGTACATGTATAATATATATCTTTAGTATATTGAAACTAGAATGGCACTGGAATGTATACACCCATCAGTCCTCTTATGAAACCACATTTAAATTCCCTGGATCCAGATTTTATTTTGGATAAGTACCAAATTGCACACACTCATAAATATCAGATCCCTAAAAGTGTCCGTTTATTTTTCATCAAATGTATGAATTATTCTCTGAGAACTCAATGAAAATGTTAAAAATGTAAAACACAATGAAAAAACATTCCTGCCTCTGCCCCCTATTCTGGATCAACACCAAATTTTAATGGATTCTTTTCTGACCAACACCGCATCCTTCCACCAAGTTCTGTGGTTTTCCATTTAGTGGTTCTTGTGTAATCCTGAAAAAAAAACAAATACAGACAAAAATATAATCCTCAGGGGTCATTTAAATATGTGAAAACACGCCTAGATGGATTTGATGAAATCTCTTTGGATTCCATTGCTCATACTCTTATGAGCATTACTGTGGAGTTGCATTACAAATGAGTTTGGGGGCTTCAGGTAAAAGGGACCTGCGAGGTGCCTGCACAATTGTTTGTGCTGTGGACTAACACAGCACAAACAACCCTCTTAACTCGAGGTGCTCAAATTGCTTGCTTTGCCATCCCTGTTGCAACGCCCCCGATTAAAATGTATCTATTTAGGTGGATCTATATATATTTTGAGAGTGTGTGCCATTTGGTGAAATCTAAATAAACATCAGGATCTAGTGAACTAAATGTGGTTTCATCAGGGGACTGTTGGGCGTTGCTGGAGGAATGAATTCTCTGAATACCATTCTAGTTGGAAGATGTGGCACATATCACAGCAGAGGTCATCAGGGATCTTCTCTGACGTACTGCTCCGTCACACATGCAGAGCAGAGACCACATGAAGTGAGTGAGGAGCCTGGTGGTTAAATGTGCTCAGGCGTGGCCCAGCAGCACCAACACCACCTCTCATGCTGATAATTGAAGTTCAGGCTGATCTTGGAGGCAGTGCTGTGCTGGGTAAACACATACACAAGCCACTGTTGTTAAAAAGGTAAACTGTATCTGTGACACCCTCCATTTTAGTACACATTTGCATTTTCATATTCCTTGTTGCATCTATTGTTTACTTCATTGCTTCTCTTCTGTTGGCAGAGCTGATGCTGATAATTGAAGACTGATTTGATGGTGAGAGTGTCATCAGTGACAGGAATGTCTTTTACCAAAGACACGCCTGGAGGCAAGAATAAATGAAACACAAGTGAAAAATCATTTCTCCATGCAAATATGTCATGAATATTTGAAACATGGCGGAATTCAGTAAAGAGCACATGCATAATAATCCCTGATAATGATGCTGTCATGGTCTCTGAGGAAAGTTATACAAAACCTCTCAGTTGTGCTGTGCCTTTTGCAACAATGCAATCTTTACTTTAAATTGTGTGTTTGAATTCCTTTCATGAAGAGAAGCAGATTTTCAGAGGCGTGTGAAGACGGGGACTGAGTGTGTTTCCTGACGCATACTGTCATTTCAGTGTGTTGGTGTGTTTTTAACAGTCCAGGGAAGTCAGCTTTGTTGTTTGTGACCGAAGTTATTCTCAGTTCAGTAGGGAACAGGCTGTTGACTCACAATGACGGGGCACAAACCTGCACACTGACACACTGTGGATTCATTGTAAAGCTCATTACCATCTGCAGCACACAGGCTGTGATGGACTGTTTCAAGCTGGTGGGCAGGGAGGTGTTTTTTGACTTTAGTTATACAATGTGCCATATTTGAAAAACCTAAATAAACAAGTTTGGGAGAAAAATCTCCAGACTTTAACTTTCTTTATTATACATCCATGTTTTATCCCTACCGTGCACCCTCAGAAGGTCACCAGGGTAGCTTGAGCCATTACAGTATTACTGAACATACTCTTTTTAATATTGTTGATTAATGTGCAATTAATCACGATGGTCTATCTATCTATCTATCTATCTATCTATTTTTCTATCTATCTATCTATCTATCTTTCTATCTATCTATCTATCTATCTATCTATCTTTCTATCTATCTATCTATCGATGTGTAGTTCCAGTGTTAAGTCTGAGTTGTTTATCAGGCCTCTTATCTGTCACCTCCGTGTCTGAGGAGTGAAGCCATCTAAGAGCAGACACCTAACCGGTGACACATCAGACCTGAGCTTTGTTTACCACAGAGAGGTCAGCGGAGGTAACCCTCTATAGTCCATGTATTCCTCCCACCGTCCCTCTGTTGCTCACCCCTCTCCTTTCTCTCATCAGGTGTCTCAGGGCAGAACTGGCGAACTGTGACTTCACTGTTTTTCTGCCACAAAGATCCATTGAGGGATCGTTTTACAATTTCTCTCTGTAGAACAAAAGTGAGAAACTGCTCTCATCTCCACACCCAACATTTGAACAAACTCCCATTTGGATCACAGTCTGGGCCTTAACTCCATCATAGATCGTTTGAATAAAGTTTAACCAAATCAAGTTTTTGGCAGATAAAAATGTCTTTGTGACTCTTGGTATATGCAGCAACTTTATTTTTTTGTTGTATGTATGTAAGTCCACAGTAAAGTTTGAAACAACTTGAATTGCTTCATTGCTTTTTGATGAGTCGGAGACAGACAATTTGCAACCAAGGTAACCATCTGACCCAAACCAAGGTTGTCATGGTTACAATTTTCTTAAATCAATCAGTTACCTGGACATCCCACCATGACGATTCGTCTAAATACTTCAGTTTTGCTCATATCAAATAAAAGTGACAACATGGACATAAACTAACATGATAATACCTCACATTAATACATGTTGTGTACATATATTTCTGTTTATCTATGTGCATCCTTCATTACCTCTAATAGATTGAATCAATCCTTATTGTTGGTAAATTAGACTCAGTTATACAATAAGTGTGCGTCACACTGCTCTATCTTGGACTTAATGTAAAACCGTACTCGCTACAATGCTGGCTCTGTACAATGAATGAATAAGGGAATAGGACATTATCTTTTTATATAGAAGTACAAACACTTCCATTCACTCATCATTTTTTTGATATGTAGATTAAATACAGATGTACCAAACTTGATATAAATAAGAAATAAGTGATCTTTTGGCTCCGGGCACAAGGTGTACAGAGTTAATATGAAAGTGCTGTCAACTGTCTGTCAATTATGTTGTATGTATTTTCAGCAGCATGAAATGTGACGTGTTTTTTTTTGGGACATGTGACTTCTGTTTATTGTTAGAACTGATTTCAATGCAGGGCAATCAGCTGCAATACCTCTCTCATAGTCACTGATACATATTCCTTACTTTTACGCTGTCATGGAGCGATATGGCTCCCTGGTACAGTACGTGTATTATCTCCCCTAACATGCACATCACTGTAACTGTCACTTCTATTTTCACAAGTAATCCCACACTGAGAGAAGGAGCCTAATAACACTGGGAGAGAATCTCAGTTTAAAATCCCACAGGATTGATCACTCCTGACTGCTTTGAGGATATTCCCTCATGCTGGCGTTCTTGTCTTTTCTCCACATTGCACGTTATTCGGTTGAGTTACATTCAAGGATGGAAGCACCAGGTCTTTTAGTGTTGCTTGGATAACCCCCGAATCACTCAAAGGTCAAAGACGAATGTGGTTGCGTCTGTTTGATCTTCTGTCAAAGCAACGAAACTTGATCTGCAGGATTTTTCTCCCAAGTCTCTTTTCACTGCAGCTACTTTCTGCTTATTCTCTTTTCAGGGGGAAGAAAGCCATGCATTATGCAAACAGTTGTCTAAAGTGTTTATAAGACGGTGAAGTTTTCAGAGTGTCTGACTGTACTCCAACACTGGCCATCTGTTGTGTAGGACATTTCTGACATGAACACAAACACCATGTCTCTCAGACTTCACACTTACGAATGAGTTACTTTCTAAAAACACAGAAGTTGACCTTTGCAAAAAAAAATAAAAAAATTTCAAATAATTACAATACAGTGTGGAGTGGTATTTTAGAAAACTGTGTTTATTCTGAAGAAGTCAATGAGGCAAAGACATTGACTTAAAAAAATGCAAATCATATTTTAGTGCTGTATGTAAATTCAAAATAATCACAACAAATGAGAAAAGTGGTGAGAACAAAGAGAACTGCTCTTTATTTTCTCCCATAGGTGTTTGCTTTGCACATAATTATCTTCATTTGAGGTAAAAGCTGTTTTTTCCACAGCCCAGACGTTCCATTAATCACACAAGGGAATGTGACAGAGGAGAAGACAGTTATTTTAATCACCTGTCTCTACGTACGCTTCATTAATCACAAATGATAAATGGTGAAATTAGGCAGTTATAGGGGACTTTATAGGATATTCTTTCCTGTTTCACACAAGAATGTTGGAACTGTCCATGGGAGAGACTCAGATATTTTGCTTCCTGAAAATTAATGGCAGTGTCCTGGGCTGTAAGCCATTGAATAACTTAATATTGTTTTTAAATTATCATGCATTATTTCTGTCACTGGGGGGATTTGTATTGTATTCATGCAATTATTGATTAGTTGTTAATGAATCACAGAAGTCAAACATGTCAGACTCATTCTGGATCTATTAGAAGCAGCAGGAGGTCTGTAGCTTCTGTACAGCCTGATACCAATATAACGTATTATAATATTTACCAGGTAATCTAAATACTAACTCATGATTACTGGTACAATTGAATAAAAATACAAATAGCAGTCATCCCCACACAGATTCTAAATATTATATAATGGCGCCCTCTTCTGATCACTTATGGTAACGCTGGTAGAGACTGATCCATGCAGAACAGGAACAAGGAGCAAGTGTAACTTAACAAAATGTGACATTAGACAGAAGCAGCAGGTTCCCCAAATATTCTCTCATGTAAATGTATTTTTTTATCAGGTTCAGGATCAGTCTACAACAACATATCTGGTTAAAGACTGTGTTTATCTCTGCATGTTGGCCCTGCTTTATACTGGAGGCAGTTTGATGAAACACAAAATCACAACAAACGGGCTCAGTGTAAGCGTAACTAATTCCCACATAGAAAAATTGCTGTGGCTCACACCCAGCACTTTTATTCTGGTCACATTGTGCTGGTGGACTGATGGCACTTGGGCGGTCTGCTTCTGTTTGCCAGATCTGGGCCAAAAGCAAACCAGAGCAATGGCACATGTCAACTGAGAACGAACCAAACAGGAGCCTTCCAAAATCTCACCGCATTACATTGGATTTTGGTACATTTTTGCTATTGTACATGTAGGCCACTTCAGGCTCACCTCCATGTATCTGTGGCAGAAGAAGGCCAGCGGTGCCTAAAGTGGCTCCACATCGGTCTACTATGGAAACAAGAATTGACACAGGGCCTGATAAGAGATACTTTATTGAGAGATACTTTATTAATCCCTCAAGGGGAAATTCTTTTTTCACTCATTTTTTTACATGCATTTTAACCCCGAAACACAACCACACACACACAAAGGGCTCATAGACATGCAATGTGGAGAGAGATGGTGGAGTGTGTGTAGATAATGACATGGGTTGTAAAAACTTCTTAATTCATCAAATTATAGAGACCCCCAATTCATCCTTTACCGGGTTGATAATCCAGCTTTATAATACTGCAGTGCCAAATCTTTGTGTAAATAAGTCTTCTCAAATGTTTTGGTGATGCTGCTTTTATTGTGAAGGGATGTGGGCCGGAAGTGTCGCTGTTGTGTCCGGAAGTAGCGTGTTGTCACCTCGTGTTTGACAGGTTGGTGTGACTCCAGTTAGCACGTCGGCCACATTAAACTGGTTGTAAGGTTATTTTCCGCTCCCGCAGCTCAGCCGCTGAACTCATTACTTCAACACACGTCACCGTGAGGCGGTGGGTTCATAAAAACACCGCGTCATCGTCTGACTTCACCGTTTTCTCTTCTTTCTGTGCTACCAACTTTATAGCTCCTGTAAGCTAACGTTAGCCTGCCGAGTTCCCCGGTGATGCTGCTTGTCCAGCACTGACACAATACTTGTTTATTCACAGTGTTGAGAGGAACAGTGCGTCATGCTAACTCATGACAACGTGATTTTCTAATGGCTTCCTCTGTGTGTGTTTGAAATGTGAAGCACTGACAGTTTGAATGTGTCTCTCATTCATCTGCAGCTGTCAAACACACACACACACACACACAACCCAGGCGAGGCTGTGAGGATACGGATTCAACATGTCCACACCGGGAGATGGAGCAGCAGAGCAGGCACCTCCACCCTCCTCCTCCACTGAGACTGACGCCATCACTGAGGACATCATCACTGTCACCATCGGGGCGACGGTGCCCACGGGGTTCGAACACACTGCCGCAGAGGAGATCGAGGAGAAAATTGGGGTGGAGGCAAGAATCAGCAAAGACCGTGGTCGTGTGTACTTTCCAATAACAACCGACAAGTTGTACCAGGTGAGAAGAGAGTGAACACCAGCTGAGACTCAGTCCCACCAGGTTTGTCTTAGTGTTTTATTGAACCACAACCACAGAAGACTTGATGGTAAATCATGTAGTTCAGTGGCCTTTTAATCGGTTTATTGTGATTTTAATTCAATAAGAGCATCTTTCACACATGTGTTTATGTTTTTTCTCTTTTATATTGTATTCGTTGTCCATCTCTCGTGTTGAGCTAGAGGTTTGTGAGTCTGTGGTTACTGTGGTAACTGCTGTTTGTCCTACAAAGTACAACAGGGACAGTAAAGATAACAAAACGTAACCTCTATCAAAACAGACCTTAGAGAGTGTGGGCGGCCATCTGCCTCGACCTGTTTGGATGAGAGGAGAGAAAGGAGTGGGGAGGGAGAGAGAGAGAGAGAGACCAGGAACAGCTGTGAAATCATTATATGTAATATACAGAAACTCTGACTTTTGTTTTGTCGTGTAATACACGTTTGAACGCACAACACTTTTTCATTTATTCATTTCTACACTGTAGGTTCATCTCTTGAAGTCTGTGGACAACCTGTTTGTTGTGGTTGAGGAATATGACCACTACCAGTTTAAGGAATCAAAGGTAACTCACAGCCGGCTTTACACTGTTTGTTCTGATATAAACTGTGTTAATGTCAGGGTAGCAAACAGTGTTTTTTTAACTACAGGAGGATACATTGGAAGAGCTGCAGCAGCTTGCGTCCAAACTGCCCTGGAATAATGCCCTGAAGGTCTGGAAACTCAACGGAGCCTTAAAAAAGAAGAAAGGCCATCGAAAAGGAGGCAGTGCAGCCAAGGTAAAACCCAACAGTGAAGCCAGTGCTGCAACCGCGGCTGACAATGAGCAGCAAGAGCTCCCCGAGGATCACGTGTCAGCTACTGACGGCCAAACGGAGACAGAGTCCTCTCCTGAGGAGGAGGGAACACCCAGGGCAAAAATCATCAAGTTTCGTGTGACGTGCAACAGGGCAGGTGACAAACACAGCTTCTCCTCTAACGAGGCAGCCAGAGACTTTGGTGGGGCCGTGCAAGAATTCTTCCAGTGGAAAGCAGACATGACAAAGTTTGACATAGAGGTAGGTAGGAATGCTTGTTCAGACGGAACTGACGCAGAGTGAAAACCATCACACTGGCCAAAAAAAACTGAACATGCTCAGATAAACTTTGTAGAGGACAAACTAATATTTAGTTTAAGGAGGGATAAGATAACAACCCTGCCCTGTAACATTTTCCGAGAGGAGCTGTTCTCATTATGTAACATGATGGAAAAAGTTGTTAGATGATGTTGACCACAAAGTTTGTATGTAAAGTTTTATTTCCGATCTAGGTTTGCTGATTTTAAGATGTATGTTTAGAAACATGTTAGAGTAGTTAGTAAATTACCCTGTATACATTTGTGTCATGCTTCTATGTTACAATTAACTTAAAACAATAGATAAGAATATTATCAACAGTTCCTTTAACTTAAACCAAAGTGCACCAAATAGAATGTATGCCTTTTTTCATCAAGATCCATGAATTATTCCCTGGGAAATTAGTCAAACACACTTAATTAAAACACTCTATCGCAATGTTAAAGGAGAAAGAAGAACAACACCTGATTTGTTCAGATCCATAAAAAATGCAATCAGTTCTTTCCTGGCCAAGTTTCTTTCTACAAAGTTTCATGAAAATCTGTTCTGTAGTTTTTGCGAATTTGTGCAGACAAATTGAAAAAGGGTGGAGATTAATGGGAGCATCCAAACTTTAAACCCAAGTTCAAAAGATGTATTCAATTAAAATGAGTGGTTATTGAAAAAGTACTGTAATCATTTACACAAATCCAATCAGTTAACCATTATTTGTTCTTTTTAATTTTCACTTTATTAAATATGAAAATGTGTGTTACCTGATTTCTAATCTTATAGTCTTTGCTCCTGTCCTTTAGGTTTTACTGAACATACACAAAGAAGAGATGGTGATTGGCATTGCTCTCACAGAAGAGAGTCTTCACAGAAGAAACATCAGTCACTTTGGACCCACTACACTGAGATCAACGTTATGCTATGGCATGCTCAGGTAATTCTTTTTAACAATCCTGTTGACGTCACAGTGTTGAATTGAGATTTCTCCTGGTGCTGCCTGCAGAGAGCAGGAGGGAGAGAGTGATGCACGCAGTTCTACAGTGGCACAAAAAAGTGACCTTGTATGTTATTATAAGTTTGTATAAAGAAATTGGTTCAATATAAAACTGTGGTGGGACAAATTAGACCATGACGGGCCACCAAAGTCTAAGTAATTAATGGGACAGACTATGTAAGTCAAAAATAGTAATTGTCCATCTGATCATAAGTTGTTTTCGGACATGAACTCCAGAATGTCTGCACAATGGGGTACAGACTTCCACTTTGACACACACTCTGACACACTCACAACAACACAGAAATCTCAGGAGCTTCAGGCAAGAGGTTGCACAGCAGGCAGGAAGTAACATATAAATTCAGCTGCAGAGATCACATGTTGTCGTTAACACCACTTACAGCCTTATTACCAAAACCTCGCCAATGTCATTGTCTTTCCAAGTTGACATCTACATCGGTGTCCTGCCTTGCCAACATGCTTGTGGGGAATCATCCAGATCATCTTCTGCTGTGTTCTCACAAGGGCTCATTTGGACATTATCCAGAATTTTTACTGGGGGCTGACAGGAGAAACTCCAGTGAATATCTGCAGCAACTCAGATATTTTGCATTGTGACATACAGCCCCTCAGCATAATTTCAGGAGATTATCTGGAGTTCAGACCATGTCTGAAAGCAGCTAGATATACTGTTGAGCTTCAACAGCAGAAGAACAGAAGTGAGCTCCCACGTAGATACAAATAGATAAGATAAGAGAATATAGACTTGACTGTCACAAAGGAAATGGGTCTCGAACACACACAGTATCTGCTGTGTGTACTTTATTGTTTTATTTGCAATAGTACTAATTGGTATTTGTATTTTTAGTTACTCTTATTTTCTGACACTATTGCATGTTGAGTTGCTTGAGGTGCCTGGGATTTAAGATTTTCATTGCCAACATGTACGCTGTATCTGTTGTGCAGATGACAAATAAAAACCTTTGAAGCCTTTGAAAAAGCAGTAGCTTGTTTCCATATAACTTTGCATAAGTCCAGATGGGAGGTGTAGCAGGGGCGTGAGAGGGCACACTGTGAATTTGCTAGAAAGAACTTGGTGAGCCATCATTTGCATCACAAAACAACTTTAGTCAAATTGCAGAGTGAATGAAAAGATATGTAAATCTTTTCATGTTAAATGTGTATATCTGTAGGTAGAGGTTTGGAAATTTCTCAATTTTTAGAGGTCTAGTCATCCTGTATATGTCAGAGTCTCTGTCTGAGTCTGCTTCCTCCTCATTCCCACGCTCACGCTAAAACAACATCACTGATCAGAAGTTTATATTAGGACACATGACTGATGTTTACTTTGTGTTTGTTTGATTCACTCCAGTGTTTATGAGACACATGTTTAAACCTGCTACACGACATGAGAAGTAACATGACATGCACAGTCAGGTCATCAGTGTTAAAGTGAGGAGAACTATCCAGAGACATAATGTGATTATCAGTGTATGTATGAAGAGGGACAGAGACGAGCACACACACACACACTCCTGCAGACAGACGTTCTTTCTGAGATTATGACGTAACACAGTGTTTTCACTTCTTCAACTTAAGCGAAGGCCTGTTTATCCAGGAACATTATTAATTCAGCCGGTTTTTATCAAGATCAGTTCTAAGTGTGATGATTGGAGAACATTAGAGGAGCAGAGTCACTTGTTGACTGTATTAACAGTAACAATCTATAATAAGTTTTAAAGCACTTTCGAAATAAAAACAGAGTTAATATTTGTCTGATTTTATTAAGTGATGAAAAAGCAGCCATGTGCAGTAATATAGAAAATTGTGGATGTGATCCAGTGAAATGCATCAAGATGCATCAGGATTCGTTGACTGCTGAATCGTAATCGAATCCTGAGGCTGGTGATGATGCACACTGTTGTCCATTGTTGTTGCCTGTGATGCACTCTAGATACTAAGAAAGAAAACATGACCACATTAACAGAGAGGCAGACATACCTGTCCTGACTGAATACAGGCATATCCAATATCTTCACACTCGCCAAGAAACATTTTTTTCTGTCACACCTTAGTGTTTATTTAAAAGCATAACAAAGGAGACAGATGCTCCACTTACTGCATACATTTTCCACTAAGCTGAGCTAATCAATGACGAGTATGTGACAGGTTGATATATTTATTTTTACTCCGGTTTCTCTCCTCTAGAATCCACTCTTGGTATTTTTCTGTTAATTAAAGGTTGTTGGTCATTCGACATCTGATGATTTGAGTTCTGTTACTTGTTGTGGTTTGGTTCATATTCATTTGCATGGATATTTTACATCTATTTCTTTTGAACCTCATTTGTTTGGGAGGGTTAGAGGTAAGAGCTGAGTAAGAAAATGCAAATCCTAACAATGTTATACAGAACTAAGAGTAACACTACAAATGTGACTTGGATACAACTCAAGCATTTCACATTTAGAGGCTTTAATTGTTGTAATGTTAATTGTCTGTTTTGATGAGGTGACTGACACAGTAATGTAATGTATGTAGGTAACAACAGATACAGATACTGGTGGTGGAAGTTCAGTATGGTGTCATGTAAATTGCTGTAGGGCAGAAACTTTAACCACCAAGTGTTTATGAGAGTCGTGTTCTGTACAGAACTATTTCTGCTGGCGTTGAATGTGTCTAACTCACTTTGCAGTAAAGGTTATTAAGTGGTTAGGAGTTGATTTAAGGGCGGCTGTGGCTCAGGGGTTAGAGCAGTCGTCGTCTAACCAGCAGGTCGGCGGTTTGATCCAAGTCTTTCCCATTCTGAAGGCTGAAGTGTCCTTGGGCAAGATACTGAACCCTATATTGTCTCTTCTCATAGAGAAAAGTGCTGCACATAGATGCATTGTGTGAATGTGTGTGTGAATGTAAAAGTGCACTGTAAAGCACTTTGAGTGATCAAGACTAGAAAAGAGATATATAAATACAAACAATTTACCCTTTAATCAATGTAAAATCACTCCTGAAGTATGGAGTGGGCAAAACTGAACTGTGTGAATCCACAGGGGAAAGTACTCAGAATGATTCATGCTTAACCAAGTCTTTTAAACACAATGTATGAGTATAAAATGTATTGCATTGGTGCTGTATTCATACTTTGTCTCTATTATCAGGCTGTGTAAACCTCAGGCATCCGATGTGATACTTGATCCAATGTGTGGGACTGGAGCGATACCACTGGAGGTGAGACGTGACTTTAAGTCCTGAATGTGACCAGAGTATTCTAGTGGATGTGTGAGTTTTGTATATGTTACAGCCCTCTTTCATGACCATGTATTTATACTGTGTTATGGCTTTAACACCTCAAAATCTCCATCATTACCCTTCACCAAAGTGTACAACTGCAACACAGTGGATGAAGTTTCATGACGAAGCTCATCTGATTCACTTCATCAGTGAACGACACGCTTCAGAGTTAAATAGCAAATAATCAGCAAGTGCAGCTCTGGATGCAAAAAGAAGAAATCAAACAGATAGCCCAGCCAACGTAACCACACATGAATATATTTACATAAGACATTTCAGAGCCAGGCCCAACCTGTCGAGACTCAACACACATTAGGTCACATCTGATTTACGTTTTATATCTTTCTATATTGCTACGAGTGCATAAACCTAAATACTTAGATTTCTGGACATCATAAGACTTGATTTTCTGGTTGATTTGAAGAAGCAAATGTATTCCTTGATGGTCTTGAGCAAACTTGAGGAGGGTTTTAAAATTTTTTTAAAAACAGCAATCCACACATTTTATAATGCTCTCCTTCTCCAGGGGGCCATCGAATTCACCAGTTCATTCTACGTCGCTGGTGACAATAATGACATGGCGGTAAACCGCACAGTCAATAATATATGTCACATCCAGAGAAGGAGGGCAGACAAGGGCAGGTGAGAATGAATCCCTTGAGATTTTTTGGTTTTAATTTACAACTTAACTTACAACTGATGATAATCATAATGAGTTGTGATCTTTTTTCAAACAGTGTATCTGGACTGCCCATTGACACGGTGCAGTGGGATTTGTGCAATTTACCCATAAGGACCGGCTCTGTTGACATCATCATCACCGACATGCCATTTGGGAAGAGGTAACATTGCAGTGGTTTACGATACATGCTTGATTAATATGTAGAAATTACACTGGAGAAATCTTTGTTTTGAATAATTAAACATTCCAAAATGTCCTGTATAACCACAGTGCTTTGATGTACGATGAATGATGAACACTTAACTGTGGATTTTTCTTTCATTCTGCTCTTAAAAGTTGATATGATTAAGACTCTGGTACAATGTAAAGTAAAGAACATTGATCATGAAGCTAAATCACTCCTCTGTTTTCTTGAAGAATGGGCTCTAGAAAGAAGAACTGGGACCTGTACCCTTCCTGTTTGAGAGAAATGGCTCGCGTGTGCCGACCTGGCTCAGGCAAGGCTGTCCTGTTGACACAGGACAAGAAATGCTTTTCCAAGGTAATTCTGATCCTCTAGCAGATGGATTCTGGGAAAATGCTACAGATTATCTTCAAGATCTTACATGGAAATGTAATGTGTCATTCCAGTCCTAAATTTGAATGCTCACTGTTCATTTATTCAAATGTAAGCATGTTCTGTCTTGTTATGCGATCGCACCTACCTACTAACTTGTGATGCATCTTATCCACCAACCGTCAAATGGCACTTATGTAGCAAATGGGGCATAAAGAGACTACACAGACGTGTATGAGGGTGCAGCAGTAAACACAATGACATTGTTGCAGAAACCTGCCGTTTTTATAGCAACATGCACCTGTTGAATTTGTCATATAGAAAAAACGAAAGGTGCCGCTTTAAATATTTGTACCATTGCTAAAGTAGTATTATCAGGTACTGTGATTGTGGTGCAAAATTTAAATTATTTTACAGTGGGGCAGGAACAAGTAGATAGACCTGTTTGTGTCACCACCAATTAAAGTCAATGATTCTGCTTTGTCCGCACCTGAGATTTGTCACGATTAAACTAAATAGAGTACTTTGTGTACAAATATTCAACTTGTAGCCATAGAAATAATTCTAAAATAAGATTTTTAAATGCAGAAGTTTTGCTTTTATTGTTCCAAGACATCATTGATTGTGTAATCTTAACAGATGTAAATGTGTTACATCCTTTATTATAACAGTCATTAGACCTGGACAAGCTTCCTGAGAATACACTAACCTTATAAGTGCAGCAGATACAGACCATGTTGTGTGATGTTGCATCTAGAGACTGGGTGTTTCGTCTATTTTCTCTACAAGCTGCTGCTCTAGATCAAAATAGACAGTGAAAATCATCTGTTGATCATTTTGACATCATACTACAAACAGTGCACCTTTCAATTTTTTGTAGCATGTAAATGAAAGTTGTATTGGGCATTTTGACCACAGTATAGCTTTTACAATATTCATAATAATAATAATAACAATAATGTAGTACAAAACTTGTATTTATTGAAACTAGAGTGGCTGGATACCTAAAAAAATGTATTCTTCCCATGCTTTTTGGAATTTCAGTCATTCCCAAAATTCTCAACGTCACAGTGAGGTCATGGTTCACCGAAGTGTCACTCTGACTCACTCATTGACATTGTATTGTCATTTCTGGTGTCTAAGCGTTTCCAAATTTGTTCTAAGTTAAATAATTGGTATTAAGATTGAGTTCTTTGTTTATTACTACAATCCTTAAGCTGTTTATGCAGCTCTCCACCAACTTTAAACAACTTTAAAAGCTCACATGAGGAATCAATTTATCTCTATATAATCCCTCTGCAGTGTTAGTGATGCACATTTAACTAACTCGGTCATTGCATCTTGTCTTAGCGGAAATCTTGCTTTGCGTAAAACAAATGTCTCATTTGTTAGTTTGCCCTCACAAGATTTATGTTGTCCGCAGGCTATTTCCAGGATGGGAGGACTGTGGAGGAAGCTGCACACTGTTTGGGTCAATGTTGGGGGTTTACACGCCGGAGTCTACCTCCTCAAGCGGACCGGGGCCGTGTTTGGCCAAACTCCTGAAGATGTCTATGAATCACGAGGAACAGTTAACACGCAGGTGCACAAGGAGGATGACAAGGACCTCTCTTAATGAATTCACCTCCTGCATTGGAATTGCGAATTATGTGAGGCCATGTAGGATTGTTGCTATTTCTTTCATTTTTGAAGATTTAACTTTCTCCCTGTTTCAGGTTCTCAACAGTGCCAAGCAGGTTAAGTGTATCATTTTTGTATTTCACATTTGGTGTAGTGTGATAAATGGGAGAAATAGTTTATTCTTTCATGTTCAGTAGCAGGTTAATGGTTCTCTCACTGTTCCACTGAGCCAGTTCATTTGTAATGATGCTGTTCAGAAACCCACTGAAGGTTATATTGCACCTCCGATCTGCCGCGTTCACTTGTCAGGAACTGCATGTTGCCATTTGCTCTGATGAATAAAGGTTCAAATGAAATATCAGCGAATATATATATTCATCACTTTCATTCAGTTGCCAGTGACAAATTTACAACAGAAGCTGTAACGCAGAGTAGAAGAAAGAGGAGGAACTTGAAAATGTTTTCAGGAATATTTTATATTTGAGTTGCTGGACAATTAAACAGGGCAAAGTCACACTGTGTGAATGTGTTTTCTTCTCCTTTCTTCAACTTCTACTTGCAAACCAGCACACGACAACTGGAAACAAAAGCTTTTAACAGCTGATGTGAAGCCAAAACAGGAAAAGATGACTCAGCTTGAGTAACTGATATGTTGGTAACACTTGGTTGGCACTTTCTATCAGTTTAATAAGAAAAAAGCTTAGCACACCCATTGCCTCACCTCACAGGGATATTCCCCAGCAGGAAATTTGTAGATGTGTTAACCAATCCTTACCACAACTAATGACAAGACGTTTAGAAGAAAAAAACACAGGTTGTGGAGTGTTGAGTTTGGGTGTTAGTAGTACCGATGAACTACAGGTAAATTATTCTTTTGTGAAAGCAGCACTATGACAGTTTTCTAACTTAAAATATCTGTTTTAAAATAATCAAGTCACCTAGTCAGAGAACAGTCTGCTCTCTGTACACGTGTTGCTTATGTATACAGTGAGCAGGCCTGAGAGTCGCAGCTTAAATTGTCAGAATCATCCACAGCAAGTCAGTTAAACCAAAGTATCAGGTGTGAAAGGTGCCTCTGTCCACAGACCGGAGAAGTGGACCAACATTTTTTCCAACCCGAAAGAGGGGTGTTTATTTATTTATGACCCATGGTTCACTTCAGTTTGGTGGAAAAACTCTTTTTTGGATGGTTCAGATCGTCAGACCAATTGTCGGAGTTGAAACAGTATTTAACAACAGAGGAAGAAAACAAAGCATAGGTAGCTTGTGGGATTGCTTGTAGTATTCACCTCCAACAATTGATCGACACAGTAATGATATCACACTGGCAAAAAATAAACAAAGTGAACAAGATTACTACTTTTTCCCATGAACTTTATTGAAAAAGGTAAGGGAATACAATCGCAGCATTGCCAATGTCAGACGCTCACCTGACTACAAACCATGTCAAGTACAGACGCAGCACACACGGTGATGACGACAGGACTTTCTTATGTCACACCAAAACTAAAAGCATCAAATGTCAACTATGTAACAAAGACAACGCGTTGGTTCGGACCGTGGTCTCGACTTTCAGGTATGAAAGTGTCCATTACAGAATGAATTGCAGAGGGCGCTGTAGCTCTGTAAATAGTTACATAGTGTTGCTTTAAATCATTTTGAAGTTTTGTACTGTTTTACATGTTTGAGTATTATTCTTGTTTGAATATCAAACGCTTCACATCTGAACATTAAAGTTGATTGTTGGATAAAAGTAATTTTCCTGCCCCCGTGTAGTCCCGAGGGGTATTGTGTCATACGTGCGTTACTGTGAATACAAACGAGTCTGAGTTTACTGATGACAAACCTCATCATTGAGGATCAGGGGTTTTCCTCTGTGATCAGCGTGCAGATGTGATGGGTGGCGTGTAGTCCAATTGCGGGGGTTGGCACCGTCAGTGACGCAACTGCGGGCGAGGAAAATCCCATAAAAAGCCATGTGAGAGCCCGGGGGGGCTCCAGAGTGTCTGCGCATCGAGAAGGGAAACACACGACATGATCTGGACTGTCTTCCTGCTCCTCCATGCCGTCCTGCTGTATTTCATTGTCACACACAGAACCAGGTGAGTTCCTCTCCTCATGAGACTCAGTGGGAACAAGGGAAGGTTTTTAAGATCAGACACTGGTTTGTTCTTGTCATCTGTCACTTACTTCTCATTGTTTTTTGCTTTTATATTAAGTTCCCTCTATTGTAATTCTGAACCTCTTTTTATGCAACTTCTATCTGGAATTATTCAATAATGAAAGATAAAAATAGCACTGTTGTGATAAAG
Source organism: Paralichthys olivaceus (assembly GCF_024713975.1). Taxonomy (NCBI): domain Eukaryota; kingdom Metazoa; phylum Chordata; class Actinopteri; order Pleuronectiformes; family Paralichthyidae; genus Paralichthys; species Paralichthys olivaceus. The sequence goes on from NC_091094.1 coordinate 17,611,722, forward strand.
AAACGATCATGTTTTTGATACCACACCCCTGGAAAGCTTTTATCTTCTTTGTTTAGTGTGGTGATCCTGTTCCAGTCTGAGGAATGTGGCTCGACTAGTCCAGTTTTAAATTTAGAAGAGTCTGTATGAATGAGACGTTAAAACTTAACGGCTGTTTGTTTTCATTTGAAGGAGTTAAAAATCACTTCAATGATGATGCAGTTGAAGTTTTGTTAAGTTACAATAAGTTCACCTATAGGCTCCAGTATATAGGCTGTAGTCACATGGGAAAAGGCTCGGCCTATAGTCTGTAATGCATGTACTCAGATAGAAGCTGGCAGAATGAGTAGCAGTGTCCCAGTCAGAGGGAAACATGATTAAACAAATACACCAGTCTCTTTAATCTGAATTCAACTTTGTCAGTTTCTGCCGTAGATATAGGGATTGAAATGTTGTTTCTCTCAGACCATTGGTGCAAACACAGCAGTTTACACAAGCAACACAATGGATAAGAGATAAAGTAGAGATTAGGTAGAAACATATACTATTTTTTATATCATATATAAAACAGAGTAACTTTTTATTTGTAATTTCACTCTTTAGGTCCAAGAGTGAACCGCCTCTTGACAAAGGAGTCATCCCATGGTTGGGTCATGCACTCGAATTTGGAAGCGATGCCTCCAAGTTCTTGAATCGCATGAAGCAGAAACATGGCGACATTTTCACAGTGAGTAGTAGAAAAACATGATGTATTTAAAGAAGTTCTCTTAAAAAGTCTTTTCAAAATATTTTCAACTCAAAAAATGACCCATTTTTGAGGTAAGTGCATTTAAAATTTGACTTTTTGTGACAAATCTTTTCTTGCTTCAAGTTATAAAATCTAAAAAACAACAACTTCTCCAGATGTAACAGTAAAACATTCCAGAATGTTCCAGATCCCATCATGCAAAGAATTTACTCAGTATCTGCACTGTAGTGGACTGTAACTCATAACTGAACGGCTGATCTCCAGGTGCGTGCTGCTGGACGTTATGTGACAGTGCTGCTGGATCCGCACTCGTACGACGCCGTCATCAATGACTCTGATTCCCTGGACTTTACACGCTATGCACAGGTGCTCATGCAGAGGATCTTCAGCCTGCAGCTCCCACATCACCAGCCTCTGAAAGAAAAAGCCATTATGAAAAAGTACGTCCCCACACTCCCGACTGAAACACTGTCCTGCATGTTTTCATTTTCACTTTCTGTAAATGTGGAAAAGAAATTGGTTCATGAAAAACCACCCACAAGTTTCAGGAGTGGTATCGAGTGAACTGTGAATATTTTTTGTTGCACGAATTAGGAAATCTATTCTCAGCTTCTTGCTTTTTTATTTCTGCACATTGGTCTGAGAACTGAAAGAAAACAGACTCAGTTCAATGTTTTTATTTGAGATCAGTTTTGAGGTTTTAGTTAAATTTGAGTCACTCAAAGCTTTTTGGAACTTGAACCCAAAGTTATGAATGTCATGGATGTGTGAATTGTGTTTGAAGCTGATTTTTTGAAACATTAGAAATTAATGCTCATCCGAGTGCAAGCCTCTTTTTCCCAGTCATCTCTAATAGAGAAAAATAATGGATAGGAATAATATTCCTGTAAGACTAGTCTGTTCATACACAGTTCATTTAGCTACTCGACAAGTTAAGTTTAACCTCAGTGGAAGGACCCAAGTGATTTTTGAATCCAAGTCCGAGCCAACAAGAGGAGTCAGAGTCAAGTCTCTTACTGAGTCTGTGTGCAAGTCGATAAAGTTGAATTTGATGTAAAATGAATGCAGTCCATTAGTTTGTGCACGCTGCCTTCTTCAGGCTGCAGTGTGGCGCTTTTCTTTGTGCGAGTGTGTCAACAACTTATCCACAAATTAGTTAAATGATGTTGTAAAATACCTATTTCCTCAGAACAAAAGGTGAAGCAACAGTCAAGTAGTGAGCTTTAGTAAAGTGTGTCAGTGAGTAATCACATTTTTCCCCACAACACCAGCAATCAGTGTGACATGATATACAGGGTTCACTTCTGAGAATTGGCATCGTAACCTTTTCTTCTCATTTCCACTGTAACCTCTCTTGTCTTCAGGCATTTTGCGGGAATGAATTTGGCCGTGCTCGACAGCACCATGAGCAGACACCTTCAGGCTTTACTGAAACCAGAGACGCCTCTGAACCAGAAACACTGGAAAGACGAGGGACTGTTCAACTTCTCATACAGCATACTCTTTAAGTAAGTAAAGGGCCCACTAATCCCACGCACACACAGTCATCCTTGACATCAGAGGACAAGACATTGGCATACATTGATTTCATGGAGACTTACTCTAAACCTTACTTGCCCAAACCTAACCTTCACATGAGCCTAACCATAATCTAACTTAAATTTAACCTTAATCTATACTTAAAACATGTCTTCACCTTAAATTGTAATGATTTATGTTATTGGGACTTGATTTATTTCTCCGTAAGGAAGAAAAGCCCACAAAATATGATTGTGTAAACGGATTAACACACACACACACACACACACACACAAACTTCTATCTTAGTGAGGACACTCATAGGCATGTCCTCACTCTGTAAGTTCCAGGCTCAAGGTGGTCCTCAGAAAGATATCGCACAAAGATAAATGAAGGATGACACCTTTTCACACCAAACATTCAAGGTCACCTTTCCGGTTGAGCACGCAAACTGATTTTGGCGGAGAGCGGATGTGAATCAGAGCGTCTCTGTCTCTCATGATAACAGGTATCATCTATTACACAGAGCAGTGAAACAGTATATGACGTTTACTGTGACATCCACCATGAGCAGATGCTGCTCACTGTGTGGGCCAGTGGAAAAACACCAGGGCAAAGGGGATCGCTCACGTGTGTGATGTGTGCTAACAAATGGAAAAGAAAAAAGTGTGTGGGCTCATTATCTTTCCATCAAGACACAGAAGGTTTTTGTTCACCATCCGGAATGTCGTATGTGGTCACAAACATTCTCACACTTTGTATGTGTCCTTTTTCTGCAGGGCGGGGTACCTGACGCTGTTTGGAGAAGAGCAGAACAACAACCGCTCAGATCCCTCGAGCATCTACGAGGAGTACAAGAAGTTTGATGGCCTCTTAACCAAATTGGCAAGGGGCATGCTGAAGCCAGGTAATGACACAGGAGAGCCTCTGCAGCTGAGAGATTAAAGGAGGTTAAAGACGCAGTTGTCTGAAAGAGCTATTATCTATGAATGATGCATTACATGACATCATCAGCGTTACACAGCCTGACTCTTGAAAAAGTCCTGCACTCTCACTGTTACACTGTGTCACTGCTTCTTGCCTAATATGACATCATCTATATATGTACTTCTTCAAGATTTGTTTGCCGGTTGCCACGGTGAGTTGCTTACTTAGCGTCTAGAAGTTTGTTTGTGAAAGTTTACAATTCAGAGTTCATCATCGCTGCACTCTGAAGGCTGTGATCTAACATGTACTTCGCCGTTATGACATTCACTTTACTTCCTCAGGCCTCGTCTGTGTGTGTGTGTGTGTGTGTGTTAGTGTTTAGATCTGTATCTGCTCCTCCCAATACTGAACAGGACAGACGACCAGTTTTAATATTATTGGGCACCTACGTCATTTCTTTCTCTCATACCTAAAATATTGTTCGTCTCCCGTTTCTTGCGCACAATGATATCAGTGACAGTTATACAGGTTTGGCCTCCATCCTCTGTAAGCAACTTAAAAAACATAGAGTGAGTAGATAGTTTTAACAAACGATTGAAAACGGAACTGTTTCATAAGAACTGTGTACCTGAAAGTGCGGTGAAGATCCCTCTGTAGCTTTTATTACCACCACCAAGGAGGTTGGATTTTCATCTACGTTCATTTGTTTGTTAAAAACAAAGCAACTCAACCGATTTTGATTTCTCTGAGAATAATCTGTGGCTCTTGATGAAGTGACTGATTTAATGAGTGTATACAATCTGGTGCAGATCAAAATAACCTCTAGTGAATTTCACTGTGGTTTAATAAGGGGACTGCTTGGCGGAGGTATGAACTCTGAGTGCCCTTCCCGTCATTCCTCTTTTTACTTTGTATGTTTCTTTATTGCACTGACAGTCCCCTAGAACTTAAGAGGTTTCAAAATGCACTTTAGAGATAAAGTTTACCACTCTGCCTGTGAGTCACTCACTCACTGTGTGATGTTTATCTGTGTGTGACAGAGGAGAAGAGGACAGCACAAAGGGTTCAGCAGAGACTGTGGGAGCTGCTGGCTCCAGCAGGTCTGGCCGAGGACTCCGGGTCGAGTGCTTGGCTTCACGGATACAGGCGACTCCTTCAGGAGGAGGGGGCTGACGAAGACACGCAGAGGAAGGCTGTACTGATGCAACTCTGGGCCACACAGGTGAGTCAGACGTCAGAGGGAATACATCCTGTGTGTGCAAATGTGACAATCTCTGTTGATCACTTGAGAGATTAGATGAGTTGCCTGCTCAGTCGGGGAGCCTGATGCTGTGTCACTGTGAGGTTATGTCTTTCCCACATTTCTACAAGTTCACTTGAATCAAATGGACCAAGATAGGGGCTCACAAGTGCTGCAGTATTCTTCTCCGGCACCGGAGTGCGCTGTTCATCTCTACTTCCAAAGTAGTTTGTCTGTGTGGGCAAAAAATGGAGGGGAATTGGGATTATGAAAAAAGAGAAATGTACATGAAGTGAGCACAGTGTCATCGGGGAGACTGCTTCTTAATGCTGGTCGACTTTTTATGGTTATTATGTAAAATCCCTAAATCCTTGGTTTGATGTGAGTTTTTTGGTCTGATGATGAAGCAGTTTGTATTTATTCAACGATCGCATCTTATTTAAGAATAATTGATTGTTAGTTTTACATTTGATTACATTTAATAGAAATATATAGCAGGTTATTAGTTGTTTTAGTTTTGGTCTTGACTGGGATTGGAGCTCATTTTGACTCAGGCAGTCTTCCTCACATATAACTGAACACAGTATTAAATCATTCATTCTTGCCTATAGTCCTGCTGGAGGGTTGTTATTGAATCAAAGCTGTTAATCAGACATTTGCTTCATTCTACTAAAACCTGCAAGACACTTACTCATCCTTTGTTTTTGCAATTGTCTCTGTGGTTTATTTCCATTTGATTACAAGTTTTGAGTCATAATTCTTAGTCATTCTTTTCATATCCTTTCAAACTTTACTGAAGTGAATTAAATGAACTCATATCAGATTGCAGGCAATATTGTTATCACAGTAAATGTTGTTCTGTGTTAATTAATTATACTTTGGTGCATTTTGCCAATAATTAAGATTATTTCTTCTTAATGTTATGTTTCCATGGAGTTGGACTAGGACTTGTGGCAGACAGCTCTGTGGTTTTCCGTAAAACTTAATAGCTTTAATGTCCTGGCCTTGGACACAGGCAGATGGCAGGGGACCTCAGGTTTCCAACAGCTTTCCTTTTTAAGTAAACCATTAATGCGCAGTGCTCTGCCAGCAGTGAGACTATCCAGAGCACTGCTCTCCTCGTCCCAGACACATGAAAGGAAGCCGTTCTTTTCCTCTCCCATCAGTTCTAAAGATTCATTAGTCTTTTTTGATTAAATTGAACTAAGCTTTAATTGAAATTTGTTTCTTTGTTGCAACTCTCATAAAATAATGACATGAACACCATGGGTGTCATGTGATGATGTCATTCCCTGTTACCCAGTTACCACCTGTGCCGTCACTGTGCAACACCGGAGTGTCAGAGCCAAGCTTATCATCGTGGTCATGTTACTCTCTGTTTGTCTCCAGGGTAATGTTGGTCCTGCTGCATTTTGGCTGATGGGCTACTTGTTGACAAACCCTGAAGCTCTGATGGCGGTGAAGAGCGAGTTCAGTCGGATCTCAGAGATGGAGACGTCAGAGGCTCCCCTCGTGGACGGACCTGTGAACACCCCTGTGTTTGGTAAGAGCTTGTGAAACGGAACATATGATTTAATCTATACCAAGAAATCTTGAATACTCTTAGGGCACGGTCACACATGTAATCTGAATACAGGCGAATACCACAGGTTTAAGTTCACCATAGTTTAACTCCACATGAAGCCGGACTGGTTTTGATTTGGGGTTCATCACACATAGGAGAACAAGTCGTGGCCCGTTCACCTCAAATCTGTAATAGAAACAAGTCAAAGAAGTCACAACTGAAGCCAGTATGTCCTCAAATGGCTTCAGCCTCCTACAGCAGGCACACCTTTGTGATAGGCCGGTCCAGGCAGCTGCTCCAGGTTTTAATCCGCACCTGACGAACGCGTCCTCTTCGGTCTGGGAAGGTTTGTATCACTCGTCCCACAGGCCAAAAGTTTTGAGGTGCCGTGCTGTCCATGATGATGACGAGGTCTCCCACAACAAGATTCCTCTTCACTCCTGTCCATTTCTGACAGTCAGACATATATTGAACCTGTTTCCACCTCCTATGTGCATAAATGTCTGAGGGTTCGAACACTCCTGGTGGCAATGTTGGTGAGGTCTTCAACATTAGCAGGTGGTTTGGCGTCAATGCATCCAGGTCATTTAGATCCATGGAGGCTTTGATGACTGGTCTGCTGTTTATTATGGCTTTAATCTCACAAAACATTGTGTGAAGGCTTCATCCAAGTTTTGTACTTTCAGAGTTGAATTAAGAACCTTTCGAACAGACCGTATCAACTGTTCCCAAGCTCCCCCATGATGTGAGCCAGCAGGTGGATTAAAGCTCCATTGGATTCCCCTGTGAAGCATGACATGCCCGTAGTCCTCTGCCGACTTTCTGAGAGCAAAACTAGGAGATGATGTCGCCCCAAACAAATGCACCTTCATCCGATGCTCAGTGGGTACTTGCTTCACATCCCCCCTAGGCCACCAGAGGAATCTGAGGAGGTCTCTGTCATCAGGAGGGACATGTACCTGGTGGAACATGCATTCAATGTCAGCCATGATCACAATTGGTTCCCTCCTAAATCGGGTCACCACTCCAATCAGAGAGCTGGTAAGATCAGAGCCCTGCAGAAGTTGAGCATTCAGTGATGTTCCTTGATATCTTGCTCCACAGTCCAACACAACTCTGATCTTTCATTTGGTGGGATGGTAAACTCCGTGGTGTGGTATGTACCATACTCTTCCATCGCCACGGTCCAGCTCCTCTTAGGGCACCTTCTCAGCATAAACATGTTGTATTCAGTGTGAAACGTTAAGTCATTCTGAAATCTTCTTTTCAAACAACACAAGCGCTGCTCAACAATTCTCTTATTATTTTCAGCACTTATTATAACCTACTGCTATCATTTATGACACCCATGTGACCCAAACTCCACATGTCACCGTGGCAACCAGACCAAACAAATCAAAACCCAAATAATGATCATCAAACAATATATGGCTCCTACAGCGTATGTGTGACCGGGCCCGGACTGCGCACAAAGCCATGCTGCAGATTCACTCGACTGCAGGGAGTGAATGTTTTAGATGGAAAGTGAATGGGAGGTGACGTTTTGCCACTACCACATTTGCATGTGTGACCGTGCATGTAAATTTTCAGTGCTCAAACTCACAAACTGCTGTAAAAGAACTGCATCTGTAAGAGAAGCTACATTTAAAACCTTGAGCAGTATGAGAAAAGCTTCAGAAGATACAAATCAAATCAAGAGATAAATTGTTGATAAACCCAAATCAGCCATATTGTACAGTAAATAAACTACATTGTGTAAAAGTAGGCAAAATACTGCAGAAATATTTGTGAATGAAAGAGCAAATATAACAACATTTTGTCAACAACATTTTTCTCCTTTCCAGATAGTGCATTGGAAGAGGCACTGAGACTCACTGCTGCCCCCTTCATCACCAGAGAGGTGGTGCAGGAAAAGACCCTCCACATGGCTGATGGCCAAGAGTACCTGCTGCGAAAAGGAGACCGGGTGTGTTTGTTCCCCTTCACCAGTCCTCAAATGGACCCAGAGATTCACCACGAGCCGCAGGTTTGTCTTGTTCACGTAAACGCTCTCAAGTTTCCAACCTCTCCACTCCATCAAAACCCTGCTGAGCTGCCCACTGGAACAGTAGTAATTGTCTTAGGGACCTGTTGGCGGCAGACTTAAGTGTAATTAGTATCTGCAGTTGTTTATATAAGGGGGAATCAACGCCTACACAGAGCTGACCCTGTGTTACCCAGTGAAAGGTCAAACCCTGAGCTGCGGACCATTCAGGGATTAGCCGAGCAGGGGAACAGCTAATAGGCGTGGGAAGGACAAACGCAAGGCTGATTTAAATCAAATCTGTCCACAAACAAACAAACAAACAAACAGATATTGCTTGCACCTAATTCCAACTGCCAAAACAAAATGTGTGTCCTTTTTTTCAGAAGTACAAATACAATCGCTTCCTGAATGAAGATGGTTTAACAAAGAAGGATTTTTATAAAGGAGGGAGGAAGCTGAAATATTACACCATGCCGTGGGGTGCAGGGACCAATGGCTGTGTGGGGAAGCAGTTTGCAATCAACACCATCAGAAAGTGAGTGTCCCAGAGTGGGTGCAACTTTACAAAATCTTCCACAGTGGACGAGTTTAAATGCTTTTATTTGCTGTTGAATGTTCTCATTTTGGTTTTTTTCACCTGTTTACTCCGCAGGTTTGTTTACTTGGTGCTGACTAACTATGATTTGCAGCTGTGTGACCCACACGCTCAGATGCCGGAGGTAAATGCTAGTCGTTACGGATTTGGGATGCTACAACCAGAGGGGGACTTGCTTATCCGATACAAACAGAAGATACCACACTAAGACAAAACTAAATATCTTTCATGTTCATTTCAACTCATGCGCATTGTTGTTAATATGTCCTTTGTATTTTTATTTTCTATATTTATAATATAGTGTTTATAATATTTATGAAAAGATGTAAATAATATCTTAAACATGATCTTGTGTTGTCAATTTCTTTTGAGTGTTTGGTACAATTAATGCTTCAAATCCGTCACAGCCACAAACATCTGTTCCGCACACACATTTTTATTTTGTGGGTAAATAATAAGACACTGGAATTTGACCAGTGTTGCACCAGAGCATGGGTCTGTATGTTCAATACAGAGCAAGAGCATAATGAGGGGAACTGCCTGTACTGTAAACAGAGCCGCGGACTCGCATCTGTCACACTGACACATGCCTGCTGTTTGCACTGGGAAGCTGAGTGGAAAGTTTAGATTTATACTTCGTTTGGAAAGCAGCTGATCGCTTCCTAGTAGCAGCAGCAGTTTCCCCTCAGTGCACAGATTTTATAGTGTTAGTGTGGCTCCATCTATTTCTTGAAAATGCCCACTTAAGCTATAGAGTCCAAGCATAAAGCAGGCCTGTGCTTCAACAAAACTCCATGTTCTTTGTTTCAAAAATAATGAACATGAAAAACTTTTACAGAAAAGTTTCTTCTTCAAATACAAAATGGAAAATTATGACACAGCATTTAAAACAAAGGCTACTCCAGAAGCACAATAAGAACATAAGCGTTGCAAGAACTGTTTAGGAACATTAGCATGGTCAAGGGCATATAATAATAATAATACAATCATATTTAACCAATCGGTTATTTTTGTTCCTAAATATGCATCAAACTGTAATGTGGAACTGCGTACCCTTTGCATATCAGACATATGCATATATATATAGCTCTAACATGGTGTCAAATCACACCATGTTTCAGCTGTGATGTTTAATCAAATTATACATATCAATAAATCTATCAATTATACAGATCAAGTTGACACAATCATGGACAAAGTCAGGACCTTAGGCTCCATTAAGTCTGACCTTTGTTTACTTGTCATGGGTCCTATTTTGTTAACCTTTTCACTGATGGACCAGGTATTCTATTTCACTATTTCCCACTTTCAGGACACACAGACATGTCATCCAGATCACAATTCTCCAATGAGGATTTTCATCATTTCTGTCATCTGCAGTGGTCTGACGATGTGGTGCATCGTCATACATTTTTCAATCCCCTGTTCCTTGTGAGACTGGCCTTAGACTGCAGATTTGATATAAAGTAACACTCCTGAAAAAGATGTATTTAGTCACAGTTAATCCATGATATTCATAAGCCAACAATGTAAAAGATGATTGTTGTTGATTTAAATTCAGTTCAGGCAGAGGATGTACATTCCTTGACCATAGTTTGCTGCCCAATCGTCTTAGAGAAGAATCGTGTTAGATGCTGAGCTGTGTCTCTCTGGCTCTGAGGGGGTTAAGCTCACACAGGCTGCGCTGCCAGAGGAGCCTGAGTGAAATCAGCCTCTGCAGGATCCCGTCCACAGTCGCAGGCGCCAGCCAGCAGCGCGCACACAGGCGCACACTCAGACTGAGAGCAGGTGGAGCAGAGGTGAAGCCACGGTACCCGCAGCTGCTCTCGGGACTCTACTTGTTGAATCTACACCTTGGTGATGCCTCTGTGACAGAAACACAGTCATGTTTTCCAGCATGTCGGGGGGCAGCTCATGATGCCTCCATCAGCTCTCCGAACAGACCCGGAGTCTCGGGCGGACAGAGCAAGTTCTAGCGCGTTGACTCTTGAAATGTTGCTGGTGCGCGTGCTGACTGAGGATATACGGGAGATGAGTACGTATCATATTTATATGTATCTATCTAGCGTGGCTTCAGGTGTTATTTCAATAAACACAAGTGCTACTTAGCTTCACTTGGATGTGTTTTGTTCTGTCTCTTGACTGTTTACTTCTATCAAATGATGTAGATGCACATATATTTCCCCTAAATGCAAAAATAATGTAGAACAATAAATAATGTTTGGATTAAAATTAACTTGACTTCTCTGGATATAAATGATGTGAACACTTGCAATGCTGCCGTCTGTGGTCTCATTAGGAGGTGATATAATGTGATATGGGCTCTTAGACAAAGTTGATAATCGGTGTTAGTATTAGACGGGTTTAATGTCCCTCTGGAGAACAGCTCATTCTTCTCTGTCAGCCTCAGCCACAGTGTGTTTGCACCGGGATTGATCGCATGTCCCACCCGAGCTGAGAGGTTTCAGCACCGGAGTCCGTGGACAGCGATAGACGGCGGGCTGCAGAGTGACAGACAGACGGTTCAGCACCGGACAGCGCTCACACAGTTTATCATTGAACCGTCTCTCACCCCTGTCAGCAAGAAAAGCGGCTGTGCCTCTTAAAGCTGATTAAAATATCTGCTGCTTGTCTGATGAGTGGATAAACCACCTGACATTGCTACTGTAGGACAACAGCTCCTGGCTCTTCCAACAGCTTCTCAAGCATTTTTTTTCTCTTTTCCTTCTTATTCCAGCCACAGAGAAGAAGGTGGGACCCTGACGTGGTCACCTGCAGGGCCATGTTTTCCTAATCTGTCAGACTGCCCATTCCAGTCTTTCCAAGTGACCCAGCGACTTGAGTGAAAATGATCAAAACGGGGCCTCGATCGATGACCACCCTGCCACCGGACACCATGGACATCATCCGGAGCAAGACCCACACCCGCCGGGTGAGGCTCAACGTCGGGGGCCTCATCCACGAGGTCCTGTGGAGGACACTGGACAGGCTCCCCCGCACCAGATTGGGCAAACTGAGAGACTGCAACACGCACGAGTCCATCATGGAGATCTGTGATGACTACAGCTTGGACAACAATGAGTTCTTCTTTGACAGACACCCTGGGGCCTTCACCTCCATCCTCAACTTCTACCGTACGGGGAAGTTGCACATGATGGAGGAGATGTGCGCCCTGTCCTTCAGCCAAGAGCTGGACTTCTGGGGTATCGACGAGATCTACCTGGAGTCCTGCTGTCAGGCCAGGTACCACCAGAAGAAGGAGCAGATGAACGAGGAGCTCAAGAGAGAGGCTGAGAACATGAGGGAGAGGGAGGGAGAGGAATTTACCACCACGTGTTGTTCCGAGAAGAGGAAGAAACTCTGGGACCTCCTGGAGAAGCCGAGCTCATCGTTCGCTGCTAAGGTATAGTGTCTCTCACACACATAAACACACACACACAGATTCATGTCTCCATGACTGCAGAGAACATTACATTGACTTGCATTGATTCTCGCAACCTTAACCATTGTTACTACTTGCCTAACCCATACTTTAACCTTAACCTAAAGCTAAATCAAACTTTAATCTAAACTTAAAACATGTCTTCACCTTAAATATTAATGATTCATGTTATTGGCTATTTGTCCCCATAATATCAGGATCACATGACTGGCTAACAGATTTAATTCCCACAACATGGCAAATACCTGGACTACACACACACGGGCACGCACACAGACACACACCTTTACTTCTGTTTTAGTGAATCACTGGCACAATGTAATCCAATTTCCCAAACCTTAAACATCACAACTAAGTGGTTGAGGGTCTGTAATTATATATTTTCTAGTCTTGAAGATGGCTCAAAGTGCTTTACACTACTGTTCTGCCATTCATCCATTCACACACATTCAAACATGGAGGGGATCATACCACCACTTTCTGGTTAGTGGGTGACCCACTCTACCTCCTGAGCCATAGTCGCCCACACAAATAACCCTAAACCTTTAACCTTAACATAATTCTAACCCGATCAGATCAACCTCACTTTCCCAAAATGTTCTCACTCTGTAAGGTCTATGCTCAAAATGGTCTGAACAAAGACAAGTATGCACACACACACACACACACACACACACACACACACACACACACACACACACACACACACACACACACACACACACACACACAAAATGATTTCTCTATCAAGAAGTGGAAAGGAGGTTGCTGACTACGGGGTACTAACGAATTTAGTTTAAATCTAGAAAATAATTAGATGAAAACAAAAAGGAGAGAGTATATGAGGAATTCAGTTCAACATCCAGAGGCTAGCACAAGTCTCTCTTTGAGACCGGTTTGATCAGATGTTTGACTTTCTCTCAGCCTGAGCTGGTGCTTTTAATCTGTCACTTTCAGCAGCTGGAGTAGTGGTGTGTGTGTGTGTGTGTGTGTGTGTGTGTGTGTGTGTGTGTGTGTATGTGTGTGTGTGTGTGTGTGTGTGTGTGTGTGTGTGTGTGTGTGTGTGTGTGTGTGTGTGTGTGTGTGTGTGTGTGTGTGTGTTAGAGATATGTTGTTGAGGTGAATGTCAAGGCTTCTTTCTGCAAAAGTTGTTTCGCTTATTAATCAGTGTGTACTGGGAAATATGTGACATAGGAAACTAACTTTGATTCTCCTCTTAAGTCAATAAACTCATCTACCTTCCTGAGGAGAAAAGACTCAGCTGCTGTATTTCTGGGTAGTCAATTAAAGCCTCTTTTTGTTGTTGGTACTTTTTTAGATGAGTACATGACAGCCTTCATTGTCTCCCTTTATTGGTTTCAGTCAGATCCCTGTTCCCCACTCAGTGTCATCTGACTGCAAGTCTCCTGGGATAATTGAATGTTTGTCTTCCATTGGCAACACACTGGAGCTGTGACAGTCATCAGAGTTTAATCCATTTCAGGATTGCAAGAAAACCTCCTGCACAATATATATAAATATATTTTTATTTTATTTTAGACCATCTAATTACCCCCTCCCCTTCCCTTCAACGCCATCTTCTTAGCTTCATTAGCCCCCACCCCCCCACCCCCCGCCGCCTTATTTCCAGAGCAGTATTCAATCATCCAGCTCATTATCAGGCTCATAGCTCAAATTCCAGGAACACTGGAGTACTTCACTTTGTAGGATCAATGGATAAAGTCGTGTTGACAGCGGTCTCATGTGAACTGACTTTGCAAAAGATGTGACCGGTTTAATGTTCAATTAAAATGTCAGATAACTACCAATTATTTCCAATATAACACGTGTGGGGAATCTTTACACAGCAGGACGTCAAGAAGGGTTTTCACTCGCTCTACATTTAACAGGGAGATTTTGTAAAGGAACTATAACTGTGGATTTTTCTTCTAACCATGGTCAGTCCATAGGCTCCTCAAAGAAATCTAACGCATCCTTCAACAGAGGTTCCCTCATATTTTTTTCCACTCATCTATTCATCACTCACCCACAACTGGCTGTTATTACATTTTTTTCTCAGATATTCAATCACATTGGTTCAATGAGTCTTGTGGTTTTTGAACCCATTAACTACAGAACAAAACATCCTCTGACATCTGGTCCATTCATGCTGCAGAAGTTCATCCAGCAGTGAAACCTGTGTGTTTTAGATTAACAAGAAAGTAAGTGGCTGTGTAGAAGTTTTGTTTTTTTAAATCCAGTGAGAGTCATTAGCTCCAAAAAACTTTGAATTTCACTGTTGAATATAATTTCACTGATGAAAAGAGCTCTTATATCAGTCATTCTACCATAAAGTGTTGATTACGCTGAATTGGAAAGAAGATTATTACATGATAAGAATAAGTTCTGACTTTTTTAATACTATTTATAATTGTTCCTAAATGATAACATGTTAATTAGTGTTTGGATATCATCTTTTATTCTCAGAGCAGCATCTAGTGAGACTACACCTGAGCATTATATGTCTGAAAATGGACATTTACTCAGCTCTGCTGCTGTTCACTGAGCTCACAATGAATTATGCACTATGGGTCAGTTTTCCTTAAGTAAGAATGTTCAAATTGCAAATTCATAATAAGATCATGGCCCGGGGCACGGCAGCATCAGCTCTATTTTTTGTCTATCAGGTTGAAAGGCATCTTAACAAGCACAGTTTCCACCTAATGAAGTCCCCTCAGGTCCTTGACATTCATTACTGTACATTTTAGCGATGGCTCATGTCTTTCCTCAACAGCGGTTTTGCCATTTGACTTGAATTATTAAATCTTTTACACAATCCAACAGAGAAATAGAAGCAGAATTGATGGTGGTTTACTCCCTCTACATGAGACAGAGAAAAGTCAAGATGTCAGATTGAGGTCTTGTTTCCGAAGTTTACTTGAAGAGTTGCGTCTGTGAAATCTGTTCCCTAACACATTCTGCCTCATTTATTTTTCAGTCCTGATGAAAATTTAATTGCACATTAATAATGCTTGACTCAATGCCAGAGACAAGGTGTGATCCGGAATATCTCTAGCCCCAGATGTCACCTCGTCCCGGACCTTCAGAGTTATAACCTCCCCCAAAAATTCACATAGCCACCAACACTGTCTCCAACAAGTCATTTTTCATGTCAGAGCAGCAGTGAAGGACGCTCCCTGTGCACCACTTGATTGTCGTTTTTTTTCTGCTTGGGTATGTTGAGGTGTTACTGGATAATTTTAGAGCCACTTGCTTCTGTATTCCACCATGGGTATGCCCTCTAAATTATTTAGCACAACAATACGGACACTCCTGGAAACACTGGAAAAACTTGCATGTAGTCAATAAAAGATGAGCTGTTGTTGATAGAGAACAGTATGTGCTGAAAGACTCTGTCGTTATTTTGGCAGTACAGCGTGGCCCATGGGGAGGGAAGGTTAAGTGGGATGTGAATGAAACCAGCCTAAGTAATACAGCATGTCCCAGCATGCCTGTGTTGCTCACTTCTCCCTGAGTCACACAGGGATCCTGGGCCGTCTTCCAATAAGGCACACCTCTGGGGGTGTGGCATTGGCAGGATCATTGTGGAGAACTCTTAAACTGCCTTTATTTGAAATCTAGTTTACGCAATCAGTTTTCTGTGAGGTGACCTTAAACGCAGACTCAGAATATTTCCCGTTACCTCAGTTTGAAAAGGGCGGGGCTTAGCTGGTGAAGTCACATCTTACAAAATCAATAAATCCATGAGTTCATGCACTCGAACATTCAGTTTCAATGAAACTCCACTTCACAAAATGTCTGATTTCTCACAGCTTTTGGTCTTGATACTTGTATGAAGAGTTAAATTACAGAATTTGAATGAATCATTAATAGATTATTCCAGGAAATAAATACATCAAGGCATCAAACAAATATATTTGGTGTTTTTTTTATATAGATTTAATTCACAACATAGAGCAAAACCAGAATGGCACTCAGAGCACATACCTTCGCCAAAGCCCAACAGTCCCCTGATAAAACCACATTGATTGATCGATTAGGTTTGCATTTTTATTTTGATCTGTATCAACTTGCACACACTCATAAATATCAGTCCCCTAAACATGTCTGATTTTTTTCGTCAAGACCCATAAACATTTTTTCGAGAAATCCAGGAAAATGTTGAAAAACTCCTGATCCAGCAATTTTTAAGGAATCGAAATAAAAAATTCCTGTATTGCACACACATACATACAATGAGAATCAAATCAAACCACAAAATCAACCACCAAGCTTATGAATATGCAGTAGACATTATATTTGAATGTAAATTCATTCACTTTCACAGTTTGAATAGGTTAAGTTTCAGGGTCTAAAAATAATGTTGACTCACACAGCTTTCACTCACCAGATTTTTTGGACACTTGGGAATTTCTTTCTCCAAAAAGCCTTCCAGTGCTCGTTCTCCCCCCGAAGCTTCGGTCCAGAACAAGACGCTGAGCGATAAAAACTGACATATAGTTCTTTTGCCTTGGCGGAGGCTGTTTGAACTAATTGCATTGAAACTTCTCCTCTCACTGAGCCAGAGACAGCCATGACTGCAGGCAATAAGCTGTACTTCTTACCAACCACATCAGAGATACCCAATTGACTTCACTGTGAGCACTCTGCTTTGTTGTATGTCAGGTCTTAGATCTCTCTGAGTCATGGCTCGGTGTGGAGTGATCCACTGTGTTCACTTACCTGCTGAATGTTCACCCCATACGGCCTGCTGGGAGATAACGTTTCTCTAAGAACGGGGAGAAAATCGATGGCAGACACATTAAGATATAAAGCAAAGCTGGGTTCAGTGAGGATGTGTGACTTTCCACGGTCCAGGAGTGTGTCACAGGGAGTGTAGTGGCACCAGAGGAGATGTGGTCCCTGATGATATTTTTAGCTGCAGCTCAAAGAAGCAGAGCAAAGAGTTTCCTTTGTCTGCCTCCCCCTTACTTTTCTCATGCTGTCTTTGTGTGTTGTGTGTGTTGTTGCTGCGGGACAACAACTCGTTCAAAGTGCTTAGCTGAGCTTTGAATAGCTGTGAATCAATAGTACACACTTTCCCAGCTCCCGGACTGATTGCAGTGCCATACATCACATAGTGAGTTTACACAGTCACAAGGACTCGTCATCAGATTGACAGTGTGAACCAAACTCTTCCTCTGGCTCATCCTTGTTCTTCTATCATCTCATCTTGTCTCTGCTGCTCTCTGTCGTCCTTCATCACTATTACTCACTTACAAGTAACCCAATCTGAGCATAGTCCTGCACTGCACACCCAAAAAATGAACTAAATCATCACAGGTCGCAGGTCCTATGTTAAGCAGGCAATGGGTTGGGTCCAGTAGGGAGCTTTGCGGGTGGAGGTGGGTGCAAAAATGGAACAGTGCAAATATAAAAAATCTTTTTATTTAGCTATTTATAGTCTGACTGCAGTCCGGACTTAAAAGTCATACTGAAGTTGCTGTATTCAGAAAATAAGCAGTAGTTTGACCTTTTTTATATTTTATATCTACACAAAAATATTTTACATTCCTCAAAACAAGCACATTTATTTCCCTTTTTTTCCCTCTTTATTTTCTGGACATCCCGGTTACATCCACACAGATGTGATGTTGACACATTGAGTGCGAGCACGCCTCCCTGCTTTGTTTTCTTCTCAGCTTTAGTTCTCATCTATCTTTAGCTTCGTCTTTCACCATTTGTTTTTGCTGCACTTGAAAGAAATTGCCATTGTGCAGAGGCAACCACGCAGACTCTAATGAAGCTCTGCCCTTTAAAGTGAGAGAGACATTAGCATTATGGATTTGGAACATCTCTTTGATGCCGTTTGATCAGCTTGTGCTGGAAAATGTGAATGGAAATGCACCTTTAGGAAGCAGCACATCCCATCAGAGTGGTTACAAATCGATGGGGAAAATCTCCCCATCTGTGAACTGCAGACATGAGATTGTTTGTGTAATCTTCAGTGGTTTCATGTGCATCTTGTTAAGCCTTTAAATGATTTCGACTTCAAAGCTCCAGTGGCAATCAGAACTTCCACACAGTGTTGAAACCTAATTATCCTACACATTAAGGCCTTGTTTCTGGCACATGCTCATGACAAAATGTAACTGTGGAAATGAACATAGTAAGCTTTGATGTCATTGTGTCCCAAACTCTCAGTTTTACACAGAAACCAATAGAAACTCCTACAGAGAGCAGGATCTAGTCCCTGTTGACAATAAACAACCTCCTTCATTGATGGAGATGCTGTTTTACCACCACAGAAAGTCTCTGCAGTTCCTCTCCTCTACTCAATTCCTCTTTCAGCTTGTGATGGAAGTTTTCTGGAAGCTCAGGCAGCAGCTGATGTCCTACGCAGAAGAGTTTAATATAGACTTGATGCATCAAAGAGACCAGACGAACAATATACCAACGTTAACAGAGTAACATGAGCAATTGTGTCACCCCCAAGTCTGAAGATGTCTCCCACAGCTTCCCCATTTATCTCCCTCACCCTGTGTCACCCATTCCATCAGCACATCCATGAATGGCTAGAATTGCTGTCAAACTCTATGTTACATGTAGGTGTTCGCATCCTATTGGATAGTTAAACCTAAAGTATGTCCATGACCATGAGTATTGCTTGGAGAGAAAAGAGTATGTGTGTAAAGAGACAGGCTCTATTCTTCTAATGGTGCTGTACAGATGTTATGTGTGAGGACGGTCAAAAAATCCTTCACATGCTTATTTTTTATCCTTGGCCCACATAGTTGTTTTTAGTAACAAAGTAAACCCCAGTGTAAATCACCTGCCCAGCACCAAATGGCAGATATATACATTTTAAGACTTGAAAAAACAAAGAGCAGAGCCAGTGATGGAGCCTGATCTTTCTCTAGTTGGTGGAGAACACATAGAGTGCTAAACGTCAAATAATCATTTACTTACACCATTGTTTAAAGAAGAGAAAAAATCCATTAACGTGAGGTTTTGCTTGGAAACATGTTTATGTAGGAAAAACTCAACGAGTCAATTAAAGAGGTCCTCCTGAGGTCTTTGCACAGAATCTGAGAAGATGTGATATGGTGCATTTGCCAAATACAGGTGCTGTGATTTAAGCTGTGTGTTAAATAAATGTTGTAAATGACAAATGATCAATATTTCCATCAGGTCCACCAGGGTGAAGATGGCCCTTTTCTACTGGGGCCCCTTTGAAGCATAAGGTTTAGGAAGAGGGACACAACTGTGACCCTCTGAACCCTCCACTGCTCTGTAGTTTCCATGGAGAGAGCCGATCTAGTGCGCTACATTAGCTTATCACACCAGCCAGCTGGGGCAGTACGGCACATTACACATGTGCACACAGACACACACAGATTCCCACTGCTCAGTGTCTCTGTTTCACAGACCAAGAGAACTGCATGCTTTACTTTTAGTGCCATGCCTTATCTGACTGTCCATATATTTCTGTCACTTTTGTGGAACTGGGTTTGTGGCTGTAGAGGTCTTAACTGAGTCTGACTTTTTTTTTTTTTAAAGGTCAAAGGTTAATGGCGAGGGGGACAGAGACACGACTACTTTGCTGCAGAACTTCATTCATTATTCACACAGGCCTGTCAGAGGGTGGAGAGAACATCACTCTCAGGGAGCTGTAGAGTGGTGTGGTCATCCGTAGAGTAAAACACAAGTTTCTCAAAGAGAGTTAGACATTTGAACCCAAAGCTATTGCGTGCTGAAACTGCTTCTTAAGCTACAGTTGCACGCCACAGTTTTCATCACCCACTCTGCAGGCTGAGGCTGGAAAGGTCAATTTATAGCCAACTGGACAGGAATGGCACGCATGACTGAATAATGCTATGAAACTCTGTTGTGGGCACAATGTACTGTACTTTCTGCAGCGCCTCAGTCTACGTAATCCATCTCTGAACTTTCTCAGATTCCTCTTTACTCTTTTGACTTCTCGTCCAAACTCAAGTGCTTCACGTGCTGGACCATTCTAGTTGTGACAGCCCAACAAAATGACGGCCTGTGCATTTTTAACCAGCTTTTGTTTGGCTTCATACAAGGGCTCAACTGATTTTGCCAGACAATAAACTTACATCCACTCCTAGTCACCCTAGACCTCTGGTTATTTGAGATGGTTGCATAGCGGGGGTCAGACGTATGTGGGAGAAGTTATAGCAAGGCCGTAATTTGTAACGCAAGTCTGCATCTTTTGTATTTTTACATGGAGCCAAGACCATTAGCACTTAAAAATAATAAATAAATAATCCTATATTAATTTACGGATTACAGCTTTTACTTTATGTTTTAATTAAAGTAATTCATAATATTTCTAATGGCATTTACACTTCAATAAGAAAAATAATTATATATTATAGTACATTTTTGTGAAATAACTTTTTTACAGGGTAACTGCAAGGATCTTACAAACTATAGCGGAAGTTTTTCTATGACTACACATCGAGCAGCATGCGACAGGCTGTAGAGATTCAACACTTGGTTTTTGAAGTCGCTTGTCTCCGTGAAGTGAATCCACAACGGCTGCCAGCCTGAGGAGCAGTAATTACCTGAACTTGATACAGAGCCCTACACCTGAAAGCTCCATTGACAAACAACAGGGTTCAATAAATGTGAGATCCAGTCTCTCACTGGGTGGGGCCTCGCACCTGTCTCAGTAGACCGAGTGAATTAAACAACGCTTCAGGTTTCAGTTGTGATGAGTGTCTCACCTTGCATCGAAATGACAGCACAGTAAACAAAGCAGACTTTTTACTTTTATTTTCCAGTGAGTTTATCTATGTGACACAAAAGAAAAAGAAAATAAATAAAGCTGAGGCTGCACACGTTGTGTGACTGAATTAAAATGTCAGCAGGAATAGAGGCAGATGGGAGAGAAAGATGTGCATTGTTCTCCAGAAGCATCTCGTTCAAGAGCTTCTGCTCTTTAGCAAACAGCACATCAATCTTTACTTCTTTACTTCTCATTTTACAGCTCGCATTTAGAGCCAGTGAGAAGAAAGATGCAGTTGTGGGATTAGTGCATATTTATCAAATAATTCCAAAAAACTCTGTAAAGTCTGTATGTGGAGTGCATTTTTCGAGAGCCTTGTTCTTCTTACATTTTGCATGTAGGCCCAAAGAAGCGCAGTGTTGAATTTGGGCCAGTTTTGCGACCAGCTCACTGTAGCAGCGGCGGCTGGGACTCATCAGTGTAAGTGACGTTGTCGCTTCACTGAACTTTGAATGAACAGGTGAACAGCTCTTTGTGTAGCAGCGGGGATGAGGCTTCAGGGAGCTGGGGTTTGAGTCCTGCAGTCAGTCTCACTCAAGACTGCAAACAGCCCATTCCAGACAGGCAGGTTTGGAACGGACACTGTTGAAGTTTACTTCATCAAGGCCCCACATGCTGTAATACCTGGTTCCTGAGACGAGTCCCAGTGTGGTTAACAGAGATTATACGGCTCTTGAGGTGAGGTTGCTTTGAGTGGGAGGGAGGTTAGAGGTTTGAACCCACCTCTAATGATCGTCATAGATTAGTCCAGCACTGGGAGATAAAATCCTGCCTTTGCTTTGTTGTAATCTTCTCGCCTCCCTTGTGTGGACCCAAAAGAGCAGCGGTTGAATTAAAGATCAATGTGTGTGTGTGTGTGTGTGTGTGTGTGTGTGTGTGTGTGTGTGTGTGTGTGTGTGTGTGTGTGTGTGTGTGTGTGTGTGTGTGTGTGTGTGTGTGTGTGTCTACCCAGGGACAAACAGTAATGGGGAGTTTCTGGATCAATGTATCCGCCCACTCTCTAATTCTTATGGAACACAATGACTCATTCAAGGCAACACAATCAATATGAAGACACTTTATTCTTTACTGAACTATTACATGAATATTGAATGAAAAAAATGAGAAAACCAAATTCAACAGAGAAAATTGTGCCACTGTGTTTTTTTCCTTTTTTTCAACACCTACCATCCCTGAGGAGCTCTCTTGTTTTTTAATGGCGTTTGCACAAAGATATTTGATGGGCCTGTGCAGAAGAGGTATGGATGTTAAAATGATACAGGGTGTTGCTCATCCTAACGAGGCCCAGTCTGTGAGTGGGAGTGATGGAGCCACCTCAGTGTGACATCCAGCACAGCCCCACCAGATTGTCTACCTTCGCACAGTAATGGCAGTCCTTTCCCAGGAGACTTCTATAAATACATCTGCTGTGACACACATGCATACACACACACACACAAACACACAAGTGTGCACTAACTCACACATTTTACCATCCACTCTTTGAATTTCTTTCAAACACATTTTCAGCCTGTTATTCACACATGCACACACACACACACACACATGCACAGACACACACATACACACACACACACACACACACACACACACACACACACACACACACACAGACACAGTTGCGTCCTTAAATAGACACATTGATGTTGTGATTTTGTTGATTCTTTATGACGGGCTGGAACCTTTTCACTGGACTACATCAAACTATTCGTCAAGTTCCCCCAACAGCAGACTGTCAGAATCACAAGTGTGTGTCTTTTCTAAATGAGCAGAAGGAACAGCAGAGGTGTTCTCTCACACAGAGGGAAAGAAAACAAGGGAGTGTGGGGGCGAGATGTTAACAGTAGACTGGTATTTAATTGATTGGTCTGATAGCAGAGGGTCTGTGGTGAACGAGAGGTCCAAGGGTTGTGGTTTTATGTATTTGTAAAGACGAGCACAAGAAATGTAAAGCAGTGAATGTTTTTTATCATTTGTGATTGAGATATTTTAGTTCTCCTGTCTTTATGCTAAGCTAAGCTAAATGGCGTTTTCACATTGAACAGGCAGATATGAGAGTAGCATCAATATTCTCATTGACCAAGAATATAAGTGTATTTCTTAAAATTTGCATTTAGGAATTAGCCAGTGATATCCTGTGTGCACAGACGTATGAGGGCTTGTTTGTTCTGGTTTCGTCAGGGCTGCTGTAACTGGGACCTAATGGGTGTCTCATTTGCACTTTATGGCACAGAACAAATAGAGCTGAGAAGTAATGTCCAGAGTAAACCCTCTCAGTGTGGATGTTACGAGGAGAACAACAGAGACACTACTGCAGCTGCTGTTCACTCACACTGTCTGAACTTCACTGTTGGTTTAATAAGGATCTATATGTTTTAAGATCATATTGTCGAACGTCCAGTTGTGGAACTTCCTGTCTTTATTATTGAGAGCTAGAAGTAATACAGTAAAACTGTTCTCCTCTTTTGTTTCTTTGTATTAATTTGGTTTAGTACAAACATTTTTCTCAAAATAAATTGACCAAGTTGCAGCCACCATTTTGTGTGGGAAGACCCCCATGGAGAGGAAATCATTATTGCAAAAAATATTCACCTCTCTGACTTCGATATTGGTGAGCACACAAATTGACTTATTGGCTTCAGTCTCCGGGGGTTGCTATGATGTAGCTTGGTGGTTCAATTATGTTCAGTCATCTTTCCCATCCAGCCATGTATCACCTCCTCCTTAACAATCAACCCTTCCAGCTCTACATGTTGTCCTCTGGTCCTGTCTACCCTTTGGCACTGGTTTCAATTCAGATTATATTTTCAGCACAGTATTTTAAGTTTTTGGAGAAATTTTTTTTGGTGTTTTTGTTGTTGAGGTCTTCTTTGAGGCCCCTGGATTCTCCTGTCTTAACAAATAGGATCAGATATTACACTTGTAATCCATAATACTGAAATTATTTTTGTATCCTTGATAATTCTGTAGATAAAATAAAGATAATTATACGAATAACAGTTATTTATATAGCACTTTTAAAAACTGAGTTTAAAAAGTGCTTTGACAGCAAAGCATGAGGCAAATACCAAAGAAATAACAATCTGCAGGAGGCAATGTGAGGGAAGGGCCAGACATCAACACTGAGCTGGTCAAAAATGATGTCACATACAAACTTCATCACATAAAAGCAGTTAAAGGACAATAAGAATAATTAAATAAACAGAATAAAAGTAAATATGAAAATGAAATGACAATTAAAAAAAACATGACACTTAATAAAACAGTATACCTCGAACATGGACCCACAGTCCCCTTATGAAATTACAATTCAATTTACTAGATCCAGATTTTTATTTGGATTTACACCAAATTGCGCATCAACATTTTTATCAAGTTTCATAAATTATCCTCTGACATCCTGGATCGGCCCTTTGACCTGGATCCACTGCATCACTCAACCAAGTTTCATGGTGATCCATCCATCCTGCTGATTAAAAGAAAGACAAACACAGATTGAAAAACATAACGTCCTCAGTGTAGGTAATAAAATCACACAGGCAAATTATTACAACACCTATCTGCACCTATCCGTTTGTACGTACTGTATTGAATACACAGTATGTGGGTGTGTATGTTTATCAAGCTTTTCCGAGTGAGTACGAGTGAGACTTAATGTGTAAAAGGGGAAACGTTTCTGGGTCAATACTGCCAAGAATTGCAGGTTCTATTTAAAACTGAATACAAAGGACATACTTTCTGTTTCAAAATATTTGTGTCGTAGAAGTGTCAGTAAAGCAAGTCCGGGTTCAGCTGCCGGTCAACTGTGAATTCTATCCTTCGGGTCAGGAAGTTTAAGTCACCATCCAGTGATGCAAATGGGAGAACAGATGCACTGCCAGGCCTGTCAGTCACTCGTGCAGTGATGCAGAGGTATTTCAGTGGAAGCAGCCGAAGTCAGTTTAAAATAAGCAAAATCCAAAAACTGAACATATGGTGATGTGATGGGGAATTAAAGGCCACGTCTTTGCAGTATCCGTATGCTAATATTGACATTAATTATGTGAGGATGCTGTGGTGTTCTGTTCGTTTGTTGTAATTAAACTCAGAGTAAGTGCTCTGGGTAGCAGAGTATTGTAGACGAGCTACATGAGACCCTGGAGATCACCATGACTCTGTTTGCCCAGAGGAAGTCCCTGTGGGAGCAGCTGAGTGCCGTACACCTCCTCAGCTAGCTCACCTGAAACCCTGATGCTATACTCAGCACATCGGATGACTAACAAGCGTTTCTCATTAGATGCTTCCCAGAAGGGTCCTATATGCATTTATTTGAACTGAAATACCCCATTAGCATAACACACCATGTTACACCAAGTACCACTGTGGTTGATAGTCTGGCAGTGCAGAGTGGGTGGATTGTGTGTGTTTCAGTCACTATCCCACTAATCTCCAGGCAGTGGTCCCAGGAGTCCCGGCATGTTCTCCCCAGTTTACTGCCAGAGCCTCAGCCTACTCACTGCTCTAATTTCCTCTCACTCCTTCTACCTCCGTCTGTTGTGCGATATAGGCCACAGAGGTACAGCTTATGCATACATATGTTGGTCTAAAGTAGGCCGAGAGGACAAGGAGAGGACAGGACAGGACAGGACAGGACAGGACAGGACAGGAGAGGACAGGACAGGACAGGACAGGACAGGACAGGACAGGACGAGGAGAGGACGAGGACGAGGAGAGGACGAGGACGAGGAGAGGAAATATGGGTCACAGGTATAAGGTTATGACATTATGGACATAGAGACCAGAGGCGCACAATGGTCTGGTTGTTTCTCCAGTGCCTCAGGCAGGGTCTCTCAGGTAGGCAGAAGCTTAGAGACACCTTGTCCCATGTAAACTGAGCAGCGTGATGTAAATTGAAAGGGTTAGTGATCTGTGGGAAACTCGACTCCCTCGTCATTACATTATCACATTTGCGGTTCCAGATGCAGCTCTCTCTCCGAGGACAGAGACACACACTCAGCTGGGACACTTTAGGAAGTCTAACAGTTTGAATATCCCATCTGAGGTTAATGAGTGAATTCATCGATGGTGGAGCTGAAACAATTTGTTAAATAATTGAGTAGTGAATACAAATTATTAGCATCTATTCTACCTGGAGATATCTATTTCAGTCATTTAATGAGCGGGAAAAATATTCTGGTTTGATTGTTATTTGAGAACCTCTGGGTTGGGATTTCAACTTTTTGTTGATTATCTACAGCTCTAACTGATTGATTGATTGATAGATACTATGATGTATTATGGTTTAAGGAAGAGCAGATAACTTATTTTAATAATGATGGCATTATTTAAATGAAATAATAATAAGAATTAGAACAGCATTCAGTAGAGTGTATACCTCGGCCAAAGCCCCACAGTCCCCTTATGAAACAACATTTTTTTAGATCTGCACCAAATTCCCTAAATGTGTCTGATGTTTTATCAAAAAAGTTCCTTGTTTCACCCTCTGATCTGGATCCACATCAAAATTAAACTCACACTGCATCCTTCCATCAAGTTTGGTGGGAATCTGTCCTGTGGTTTTGATGTAATTCTGTTGACAATCACAAACCTAGATGTAAACACCCTCCTTGGAGGTAATGAGACTGATTTAATATTTTAGTCTTTCTAACCTTATATCAGGGTTTAGGTTAAAAAAAGAAAGTCTCTAAATTGACTGTAGGTGTGAATGTGAGTGTGAATGGCTGTTTGTCTCTGTAAGCTGGTCCTGTGATACACTGGCAACCTCGACAGGGTGGACCCCACCTCTCGCCCAGTGAGCACAGGGATTAGCATAGATAATAGAGGTGAATGGACAACTTCATTGGAGCTAAACCAAACATAATTGCTTATTAAGATAGAATGTAAATTATTAACATCGGACACAAAGTGGTGACGGCAAAATGTCCATGTAGTTTTTTTACATCTTCATTATTGTGAGACAAAGTTAATCACCTAGATGAAAAGGCTCCTTATTAGAGCCTCTTCATCAGCCCTCTGTCCAGATCAAAATCAGTATTACATGGAAATCCAAAGCGGCTGTCCAACCTTGGCTCTGTGGATAATGCCCACATCAGCGTGGCCAAATCTCCAAGGATTAGCTTTTTAATCTTGGTGTGATGTCACACAGTCTAATGCCAAAAAGTCATTACAGAAATGCTCGCAATTCTTCGTGTTAAGCAAAGTCACTGTGAGCACAAAGGTTACTCCAAGACAAAGATGTGAATTGTTATATTGCAGCTTTAACAGATATGGCAATTCAACACCTGTTTATCTTGTGGATGAATATGTAACTTAGTCTGAAACAGTTTAGATACAGGAAGAGATTTTCAATATGACAACGATCATTCAAGAGGCGACAAGACTGAAATCAAACTGGTTATAAAGATCCACAAAACGATGAGAATTAATATCACTCAAGCGATTTGTATGTATCGTGTAAAAAGAGGAAGATGAATGAACTGATTTAGGAATAACGAGGAACAGAGCAGATACGGTTCATGAGATGGATAGAGAAATATATGCTTGTGTTAGGAATGTTTTCATTCTGAAGGTTAACACTAGTTTTACACACACACACATACACACATGCAGGGTTTGATTGGTGGGGAGCTTCATCAAAGAAGGAATCTGACATCACTGCAAATCAATATCCTGAGAGAATCCAAAATGTGAACATGTATCTTTGCTGATCAGTGCAGAGTTTACTTGCACCCTGCAGTAACATCAGAGCGTGGGGTCACAGCAGCAGAACAGCAGACGCTCCAGCAGGGAGGAAGAGGAAGTCGGCTTCTGTAGCCGCCTGGACTCCCCGCAGCCTTTCTTTAATACATGAACCTCTACAGTGCAGTAGCTGGTGGGCCGAGCAGCAGCTGCACTCACGGAAGACGAGGCAGATTAGTAGTGGGAAGGATAACAGCTGCGAATTAAAACTGCTCCCCCTGATTGATTTCTTTCATAGAGGGAAGCTCTGTGTCCGTTCACTGGACAAGCCCTGTTTACTCAGTGACGTCTGCCTGGAAACGGGGACTGTTTGTGTCGTGAGAAACCAGAAGGTGAAGTTAGATCAGGTGAATGGAGGTAAAATAGATTGTTTGCAAATAAAATGTTAGACTGAGGGGAGCACAGTGAGGGTCAGGAGACGCAGTAGAGTGAGTTTTAATCCGGGGTCAGAATCTCCATGTATGGCAGTGATTGGCTGCACCAGCGTGCTTGACTGTCGGCCAGTTTACAGCAGGCTGGATGAATATGGGCAGCGTGTGGAGCATCACCCACCAGTCTGACATGTGTTTAGCCTCTTTCCTTCAGCGTCATGCCTGGGAGACTAAATAGATACAGCAGTTAAGATGTGTTTTTATTTTTTAATCATGAATTCATCTGGCACAATTTGATTTCACCTCCTCAAATCTGACCAGAGACGATCAATCTCTCTCTCTGCCTATAGTGTCTCAGCTCCTGAATCCTGATGAGCATTAAACATATCCTGTTAAAATGTAATTTTGTTCCACTTGCAAATCATTGTCACTGTCACTCTCACTTTATACAATGGGGAAACTCGACCCTTCCACACTGGACACCAGGCGAGTGCTATAGTCAACGCTGGATCTGTGCCAGCTGCTAACAATCTGCAGCCGTTCCACTTTCCTATGGCAAGATTTAGACATGATGCTAATGTTTTTGTAATATAGAAGCCATATTTGAAATCTTCACCCTGGCTGCAGATCTTTGAGATTTATTTGATTTGTACTTTGACTTTATGTCCCATCCACTAACATGGAGGAGGTGGGATTTATGACCTTTACTGCAGCCAGCCACCAGGGGGTGAACAGGACACTTTGGCATCACTTTTTGGAAACTATGATGTGGTCCATCTGGTGCATTCTTACACGTTTTTGTTTGTGTTTTAGCACTTTAACAAAGAAATGAATCTGTAAATGATTCTTTAATGAATCAATCACTTGTTTAGTTTACATATTTGTTTCCTAAAGCTCAAAGTGACAACTTCGTCTGTCTTGTTTTGTTGATGAAAAAGCCCAAAAGATTAAACTAACAAAGAAAACAAAGCAAATCGAAAGATTTGAGGAGCTAAACCTGGAGATTGTCGAAAGTCTTGCTTGTAAAATGAAACAATTAACCGATCAGTTTTCTGTTGATTTACATATCAATCAGCTCTAATGTATAGTTTAATAAAAATGAAATCCAGAATGTTTTTTGTGTGTTGATGGAGGAGAGAGATTGACTGTTTCAGAGAAGAAGCAGGAAACAAAAAAAGTCAAATAAACTTGAAGTGTTATTAATAATAAACTCCTGGCACAAATCATCGCTCTGAGCTGGTGAGTTTTCTTAACTCACCTTTCTGTTTCATCACCATCAGTCAGAAGAGCTGTAGTTTTTCCACTGTGTGGTTTGGTCTGGTCACATGTGCCCTGGTCTCTGTTTTCCATCCTGTTTCTCTGAATGCCTTCCTGCGTCTGTTATACAAATGATAAAAAGCCTAACATCACCATGGAAACTATCAGCTGAGCTGTGTACGCCAAGGTGCTGCAGTCTCCCCATGTGATGATCTGTGTACACACTGCGCTGGCGTCTACCAGTTCATGTGTGTGTTTGCATGTGCATGTGAGTGTTAATAAAGTAAAATGAGGAGAAGGACGATGTTTGAGAAGGACAGTGAGGGTAAGCCTGCCTGTGTTGTGTTTCCTCCACTGGCTTTACACCATGACAATTAATCCCTCTGCATTCTGCATTGACGGACCACAGCTCTGTATTTGATCATCAGTGTGCAAATCCTAGTTCCCTCAGTCGCACAGATCACATGCAGCCACCCGACATTGTTTGCATTCACCCTGTTGTTGGCGACAGCTGGACGCGCTCTTCTGTCTCATAACAACCTCTGTCCGCTCTAATTACAGCAAGACGGAGACGCCACGTGTCCTCGACGTAAACTGAAAATTTCCCATTCTCACATGTCACTGTAAACACACACACACACACACACACACTAATGCCTATGATGCATAGTTTACTGTAAGTCTAAAGCCCTCCTCTTCTGCCCTCTTATTCTTTTTTAACTGCACCTAAAGGCTACATCACAAAGCCAGTTGTTTATTTGCCTCTGAGCTCAGAATGAAGGTGCGTCATGTAAAGGTTAGCTCCCTCTAAACTGCTCCTCTGGTAAATGCCAGATGCTGTGGTACTGTTGGAGGACACAAACCTCATTGTGCTTCGTGGTTCTATTTCTGTACTTGATCATTATCACACAACTTTGTCTTTTCACTCCAATAAGGTGTTTAAAAGAGAAATGGACCACATCTAAAGTTTCTTCCCTGCCTGTTGCCTTCAGGTGCTTTAGTGCATCTCGGCTGCATACATTATACATTATACCCTGCACCCCCACAAACAGTGTTTTTCTCTCCCTCTCTTCCTGAATTATGTATCTGTGGCCTCTCTTTACCGCTGAGGATGAGCGGCTGTGTCAGAGTGCTGTGGCCTCCAGAGTAGTGCAGGATGAAGAGGGGCAGGGAGACATTTAGTGGTCATACACTGATGTATGAGATGCACTGTGCAGACAAACACACACACACACACACACACACACACACACATACGTGGGTTTTGATGGTCAGGAAGGAACTTCCTGGGTCTTTCCCTGCCACTTTGACTCAATCATTTAAGAGGAGAGTCTGGTACACAGCAGGTGTTTCACTTCTTCACAATAAAAAATAGATGGTTTCATGTTACACTTAGCATCTTAGCATATTCCTCGATTTAATTCTTCGTGTGTTAACTCTAACTTGAGTATTGGACAAACAGCTGATAATAATAATAATAATAAACTTTTTATTTATAGCACTTTCCTGCCCTGACAGTGTGTCCAAGAAATCTAGGGAAATCATCCAAAGCAGATCATTTATTTCTTTTTGTCTTTGGACAAGAACAAAACTTGTAAGAACCTGGATAATAATAATGTTTATTAGTAAGATAAACCATTTGAGATGATCTCACACAAGAAACACTATCATGAGACTAATCACAGTAATACACTCACTCATATTCAAACAGAAGCCCACCCATACCGAGCCACACGATACATGGTGCACACATACCCATGTAAATCTTTACTTTTTACACGGACATGTGCCTGCACTTTAGGAGGGAATTTCCAATTACTCAGACTTTTGCAATATTTAGAGCTGTGTCAGCTGGATTCGGTGCATCCTGTTTCCTCATAACAGATTTTTTATGTGAAGCTGATAATGTTGTAATGTCAGTGCACGTATTTCATCATTCATCATACGAACAGAAATATCTTCATGCCCGAACAGAGAGACACATGACGGTCACATGCACTGAGGGAGAGTGAGAGGAAATAGATTCTGCCAGACATCCAGTGGCGCAGCACTTCCTATAATTGCGACCTGGTAAATTTGTTGTCATGGCTACACTGAGCGATGCGTCTGGCACACTGGGACCAGTTGAGATAATTTGATGCATTTGCAGTTTCACAGGCACACACAGAGAGGTGAGATGTGACAGGCACAGAGCTTCTCTGTTAGCACTGATGGAAGCGTCAGAGAAGCTGAAGTCACACCCTGTCTGCCTCTGCTGAACCTACATCCCTCAGATTCCATCGAGGAATCAAGCTTCAGCTCTTAACTGAATGGTGGATAAAGATGTTAACCATTATGTTAAAGAAATAGTTTGACTTGTGTCTGTAGATGTTATCACCCGTAGTGTAATGAGTACATTGATATAATTCTGGACAATACAAAATGAAGCTACATCCAGCAGCCTGTTAGCTTAGCACAGACTGATGTTATGACAGCTCTGTAAACATGAAGCTAAATCCTCTTGATTGCCTCCTGGTGGCTGGTTAAAGAATAGATCATAAACCCCACCTCCTCCATGTTAGTTGATGGGACATGAACAAAAAAACTTGTTTTTCTCAAAAATGGTTTCTGTCATTTTTGGTGGTTCTTATCACACTGAAGTTTGTCCAAGTCCTGTTTTTTTCATATATCATAAAACAACTTGATTGACAGCTGAGACTTAAGATGGTCGAGTGTATTGCATCGATCTTAATATTGCGGCTCCACTCCACGTTCACAGCTGCACAGACTCTTGCTTCAAATCACATTAAAAAGTGAAAAGATTTAAGCTTAATTTTTTTACAGCTGGAAAAAGTGAAGACGTGTCATCCACCTTTACATACAGTCTTCAACAAGATGTGTTGATCAATTAATTTGTTAACTTTGTACAGAGTTAGGGAAGCCCCTGTTTCCAGGATCTATGCTGAGTTAAGGGTTGTAGTTGTATCTTCACTGGACTAATGAGGGTGGTATAGATCTTCTCATTTAACATTTTACAAGAAAGACTTTTTTATTTTTTTGTTCAACTCTTCCTTTAAAATACTGCACAGTATCTTTTAATTTAACTGATCTGTCCTGAATGTCCTCAAATGTCCAGCACTGAAACAGTAGAACTGTTATAGCGACCGTGCCTCTCCTGTTTCAGGCAGCGTTCACGTTAAACATCGCATGTAATTCAGCCCACTCTGTGTTGACACCCAATCATGTCACAGGAACCAGGTGACCTGGCAATTTATGGTAAACACCGCTGTTCCACAGGGGGAGGTCACCGGAGACGGGAAAATGAGTGAACATTAATTAGCCGTCAGCAGTACATTGAAAGCATCTTATTGGCCTCTGTGGCTTTGTCCGGCATGTGTCAGACCTCAGGTCTGCAGGTGGAAAAATGTGATGAGGTTTTTCATTTTGTAGCCATGAAAGTATGCAGTTTGCAATCTGGTCATAACCTAAAGCTAGTGGTGTCTTATGGCTCCTGCGTCTCTTCAGGCCTTTCTCCCCATGCTGATTACTTGCTCTATTTGCTTTACTCTTAATTAAACTTGACTTGACTTGAACGATTGACATCAATTACAGCACTAAGACCTGGTAGCTTTCTCTATCGCTACTTATCCGTGTAATGAACACCCCATTATAAAAGATGAAAAAGAAAGCATCATTTTCTCTTGTACTGTGCTGCCAAATGGTCACGTTCTGTCCTTTTTCTCATCCGCTGCTGCTACTGTGCAAAGACCCCAGCAACAACAGAGAGCTGGAGCTCTGCAAAAACAAGTATGAAGAAACGAAGCCACATTTTGTGCTCTTGTCATTTTCATGGGGTGTGATGTGCCATCGCTGAGTGGAGGTGTGATTGTGTTCTAAGCCTACGAGTATTAGTGGTGTGCTGCACTTCAGGCCAGCGTAAAAACGCCTGCTGGATTTTTCAATGTACATCTCTGTATCACAGATATTGAACTTGTTTCATTAGTTGGACTCCGCTCTGCAGACTGTGGGCTGTTTCTGCTGCTGGCTGGAGGAGAGCTTCCCCAGTCAATGAGGATTCCCACTACAGGCTGATACTGACAGAGGAAGACCTGCCCGTCTCTCAGACTCAGCCGATTGTGCAGAGAGCAACGGCACACAGTTCAGTTTAATTCAGTTTGTGTCAAACAACATAAACTGCCTTCTTGATAAAAAACTAATTTGCTAGTCTGGAAAGAAATTGCAGCAAACCCACATTTTGAGTTCAAATGATTTTCTTGAAACATTTATAAAAACAGTCATTTCTTTAAAATATATTTGATTAAGGACGATATGACAATATTATGAATTAGTTAATTAAGTTTTTTTCTCACACACATCATCATACAAAACATTCAGAAAACTGCACATTGATTTTCAATCAACACAACAAAAAAATAAAGACAGGTGGCATGATGGTGCAGTACACAGTTCCAGCTTGGCCGAGGTCTTTGTGGAGTTATATGTTCCCTCTGTGTCTGTGTGGGTTTTCTCTGGCTGCTCCTGCTTCCTCCCTCAGTCCAAAGACATGCAATGTTGATCCTGGCGACCTGTCCAGGGTGTCCCCGCAACACAATACAGAGAAACAGGGATTCACTTTCCATTTCTCTCAAATTACACAGGATTAATTATATATTCATCTTTTACAGGGTGATGCATCAACAATAGGTGTATATAGTATATAGAAAATGCATTTAAATGCATTTCATGTGCAGAAAAGAGATAATGATTATATAATACACCCATGTAGTTAAAACAGATAAAAAGTCAACACATGCTAAAGAAGTGGACAGTAACAGAGGCGTTTCAGGTGATCAGGGACCAATTTATAGCTTGGAATCAATAGTCTTAGATGATCAATGTAATGAGGATCTATAAGCCTCCTTTGCTGCACCATTACAGCAGCTCCTGTCTGCCATTTTATCTCTTAATAATCTTGGATCAGTTGCTCATTTCATGCTTAAACTGATTTATGTCCCTTATGAAATTACTCGCTCGGAGGGAGAGAGCTGCTGCTACATTGCAGCGAGCACTAAAGCATACATGAGATAGTTTTCCTCCTAAATTCTTTAAAACATCTTAAATAATTAGCACATGCAGCAGGAAAGCAGCTGCTATTATAATCTTACAGCCTGCATTATTCAATGTACACCTGATATCACAGGTTCCCCCCCAGATGTTTCAGAGTCAAGGTTTTCTGTGGCGGGTGAAAGGCTGGTGGTAAAAGCACAGGTGTTGTATCGGAGGGGACTGACACTCGGGACCACAGCATTGGTTTGTACATCAGCCACAGGGGAGAAATCTCTCCTCTCACTCTGTCACTCTGTCACTCTCTTTTCTTGTCCTCATTTTTCACAGTGTTACCCCTGTGACTTTTCTCATCCTCTCACCTTTTCTCTCACATCTGCCAGAATCACCTTCAAAAAGAAAGACACAGGCAAGCATTTATATTGGTTTCAGATCATTTTGTGGAACTACATTAAAATAAACATAAAAATCATACAGTATCCAAACTTTGAACTTAAACCCTCATCCACGCCATTTAAACAGTCCCCTTGAATTCAATCAAGCTGAACCAAATTTCAAACACTCATAGATGTAGATATATATCTACGATATAATTATTTTCTGCAAAATTGATGAAAATGTTAAAAATGAAATTAAGAAAAACCTGGATTTGCCTACCTGATCCAGATCTATACCAAAATGGGTTCTTTCCTGACACATACCACATCCATGGTAAACCGTCCTGTATTTCTTTTTGTAATGCAAACAGACAACAAACAAATGCAGATGAAAAAATAACCTCCAAAACAGCCCCCTAAATATGTCTTTATTTCTTCATCAGGATTCACACATACTTCTCTGAGAAATTAATAAATAATGTTAAAAATCACGGAATGCTAAAGAAAGTGAAGAAAAATCCTGATCCAGATCTGAATGCGTCTGGTAGTTTTTGTGTAATGCTGCTCGCAGAGAAACAAAACAAACAACAAAGAAAACAACTTTTGTGCATGTTGGATTCATGAGGACCAGGATACACAGAATTCCCACATGTAGACACACTTAACGCCCCGTGTTTGTGAGCATCATTATTGCAGTACTACCTTCACACATCCGAAAGGACACACAACCTGTGTGTAGCCGCGAGCTCAGTGATCCATCTCCCTGTCACGTGGCACAGGAGACGTAGGTACAGGCTCCCTGCTACAGGCTCAAAGGTGGGACAGAAAAGGTGGCACGGCAAGGTGAGACAAAGTAAATGAGGTGTAGGACACATCTGTGCGGGACACGGGAGGTCTTGTTGATTTGGGAGATGCTTTATGCCATATTGCCAACCTGGTTCAGAGACAGATGGGTAATCAGTAACTGTACTCTGTTTTCCAACCAGCTTGGGATGTTAAGTAATTCATAATTGAAATACTTGTTGTTGTTACTGCTGTTGTTATTTTGAGCTTTCTGATTTCCAGGCTTTTCCACAGTATTATTTCTAAGAATGAATTTAAAAAATGTTACAAAATTTAAGTAAGAAAATATCCATGCTGTATAAAAAAGCATGAGTGACTCACGGCTGACCTCTCCATGATCTCTGCGTGGTGAGTCTCTGCAGTATTTCTTCTGCCATTCTGTTGCTTTAGGAGGTCGAACCCCTCAACAAGCTGCAGCCTGTTAGTGAGTCAAAAGATTGACATGATGTGCAGATAAATATTGTTCAAGTCCACAGAACTTTATTTTAGACTTGGGTGGAGTTTCCAAACATTCCTAAGAGATCAGATGTGTTCTGCTCTATTTGTATAAAATGACGGGACCTGCACAAAACGTTTCAGCCATTGAAGAACAATAACATGGATTTACTGGTTCCCACAAGAAAGAGTTGGAACAGATCACATGAATTCTTGTCTGGTGATACTCTGTTAACACATCCCATAACAAAACAATAACCAGCAATCTATTGATCCTCCTACCATTGTATGTTTAGCCAAAGTTTGATATATTCCCCCCCCTGCTGCTGTACCTGCAGATATATACTGTACACACAGATTCTGAATAGACATTTGCAGATTCCTGAACACATTCATAAAACTCTGCACCCTTTTGTCAATTCTTTCACACATTCGAGAATCTGATTCTGAGCACACACTCATTGCTACTTACCGTTTTTTCATTAGTTTGATAAAAGGTTAAGTGTTTAACTGTTTGAAGAAGTAATGAAACTACAGACAGGGCAGGGAAGTTGAACTGTGCAGAGAAACTGACTTTTAGTAGAAACAAAAAACTAAAAAATCATCAGCCTTGTCTTTTCAGCTAAAATTGAAACAGCAGGGGAAACTGTATTTAAAGGGATCAGTTGTAAGTAGTTTATGTTTGAGGACGGAAGGTGAGGCAAGTTTTACCTCACCCGTGTCTCTGTGTGGAACTTTTCACTATTGCCCTGAGGAGGAGGCAGCTTCCACCTGCACAGGGCCGCCCCATTTAGTCTGATGAGGAAATAGCTGGCTGACAGACATTGTGTTTTCTGGCAGAATAATTCTATAAATCTATCACACTGAAGCCTTTGATAAAAAGAACAAAACAAAAACACAACAGACTCCGCGGGGGGGGGGGGGGGGTCCACTGTCAGCGCACAGGGCCAGAAACCATTTACTGGTAAATCACTGAAGAAGCACATTACAATAAAAGAATTAGAGATGCCATCTTGTACCCAACATAACAGAAAAAATACTGTGAGTGAGTCACTGTCGCACATAATCCCTCCATTGATTCAGCTCGTGTGGTGACAAGGGCAAATCCCAGTTACGATGACAACGAACCAGAAGAACCAGTAGTGAATCAACATTTCACACAACGCATTGAACAAAGTAAATACCAGCCAACAATATTTCTCCTCGCAGTGACAATGCCACTTTGTTCATCCTATCATTTATTCACCGACCCAAATGTCATCTGTGTTTTGTATTTCTCTTTTCATTTTGTCCCTCACATGCCTCCAAAGACTGGAGGTGGCTGGTGGCCCCTGGCGGTATATCTCATAAATCCTCCCTCTGCCATGTTCATGGATGGGACATGGACCAAAATAAAATGACAAAACATTCATTGAGTAAAATGTTCTCAAAATGGTTTCTGTTATTTTAACTTTCTTATCACACTCATGTTTGTTTTCTGGTAAATTTGGCTTCAATTAGTGAGTTAGCTATAAAATCAGGGTCAAATGTCATGTGACAGCTGAGACTGACTTGCTATTGGTCGATACTGCAGCTCCTTTCCTAGATCACTACTACGCAGACTGTGGTGGGAATATTTTAGCTTAATTTCTCGAAAGTGGAATGAAATAAGAGATGCATCGTCCATCAAGAATTTTTGTCTATGGGCACTAATCGGAAGTCGCTTTGGATAAAAGCTACAGCTAAATGACATGTAATATAATGTAATGTAAACTTTATCTCTCCCTCCTGGGAAATGAGCTCGTCCTGGCTACACACCAGGTAACTGTTGAGCTTGTAATCCCAACGTGACACTTCCTCTTTGACAAACTTGCGGCAAAGACTTTATAGATAATGTCCTTTGCTGTCCGGCCCTTCTTCGATTGAGCGTGAAGCAGAGCTAACCTCATGTGGTGACAGAAGTGTGGAAACTAGGCTAGGGCTCTCGGGCTCTGCTGTCCGCCATGGTCTGGTGAACACACACACACCTAGCTTGCATTTTAGGAGGATATTAAATATTCAGTCTCCTGCCTCCTGGCCTGTGGGGCAAGGTAGGTTTGGGGCTAATTACTGGGCTGGGAGTATATACAGTATATATATATATATATATATATTGTGTGTATTTGTGTTTGTTATAGATGAGTGTGTGTAAGGGTTGTGCAGAAATAGCAGCAACCTTGATCAGATTCATCCCCACTGTTGCTAGTTTATGCACACAGGAAGTGAGGCACACAGAACCCATGACCTCAGCACTCGTCATTAAGAGCTAATGAGGTAATACAACACTAACAATAACCCTCTTAAGCAGAGCATGTGTCTTAAAGTCCCCACGGCAGAGTAAAATATATAAATCTAAAAGCCCTCACTTCCCTTATATTGTCTGTTCTTCTCTTCCTGCTCTGCTCTGCCTGCTGCA
Source organism: Paralichthys olivaceus (assembly GCF_024713975.1). Taxonomy (NCBI): domain Eukaryota; kingdom Metazoa; phylum Chordata; class Actinopteri; order Pleuronectiformes; family Paralichthyidae; genus Paralichthys; species Paralichthys olivaceus. The sequence goes on from NC_091094.1 coordinate 17,650,053, forward strand.
CAAAGGTTTTCACATTCACTTGCCTAATTACCCAATCGTCCCCCTTGCATAAACAAATCATACACACGTCCAATTAAATTGCCTAACCAAGGAAAATCACACATTTCTGTTCAGCCGGGGTTCAGCCTCATTTCCTCTGTGTCACAGATTTGTCACTGCGTAGGGTGTCGGCAGACGACACTTCCTCCTCTCATACAATATCTGTGCCCCGCAGTGAGATCACAGGCCTGTAATCTCCTCTCTAGCTCACCTCAGGTTGGCGCCCTACACTTTTGCAGGAGGGGAGAATGTGAGGTGGGCGGAGCCAGTCACGCTCAGGCCGTTCTTCACTCAACATACGTATGGGTTCGGTTTCAGCGCCGTCTTTTGTGTTTAGCACGATTAATTAGCCACGCTCAGGCCCGGTCAGCGTGTCAAGCTAGATTAGTCTTGATCTGATGAGTGTGGTTTCCACCAGACGGCCTCACTAGCCATTGAGATGTCACTGCTAAATCAATGCTCACATTGAAATGTTTCCTTTTTTCAACAACTCCCGCATGTAGGGTTTGTGGAAATCTAAACTCCACACTCTTATAAACACTAAAAATAGCCACTCTAAGTTGGACCTGTTGCTGCTACAAGGACGGAGTTAATGCTTCACACTGACAGTAGTTGTTTTATTCTGGGTGGGATTATTGAGGAAGAAATCTTCCTCTAATGGATCGTATTTGAGAGTTTTCATCCATCACTTGGGGTCTCTTGAGAGATCAGACCAGGAGGCAGGCTATTTCAGGGAAATAGAGTTTACATTTTTTTGTGTGCCCTTTAATTCACTCAGCAGAACCATTTGGCTGCTGATGTTGAAAAACCTCCTCCCCCGCAGCAGCGTTTCTCTGCTTTTAGTCTGTCTCCTCATGGGCCAAGGTAGAGGCACAAGCAGTCACCTGTCAAGATTAATAAAAGCTTATGGTCGCCGATTGGAACCAGGGAATAATCCTGCTCGCTCCTGGCCAGGGACACAGTCTCCACAGTGACCTTGTGTTGGATTTTACACTTACTCCAGGACAGGAATAATAGGTGTGGCACACCTGAACATCCATGACTATGTAGCCTTCTTAATCCCTAGCACCATGACCGGACCCGATTGTACTCATCAGATTATATCATTAGTCAGTGGCTCAGTGTCTCAGATGTCTCCACTAGTCTGTCAGCCAGGCTCACTGACCATGTACGGTGTGCTCCGAACAACTAATACATTGTGGAATTTCTTGTAGCCTCGGGCCATGAAGGATTCAAGCTCTGTAAAGACAAATGAAAAGAGAGAGATGGTGAAGAACAATTGTGGCAGGGGTTTTAAAAAATGTATCAATACAATCTCAAACTCCCTCTACATTATACTTCCTCTACCACCTCTCTCTCCCTCTCTCTCGCTGCAATGCACATCAAGACTGGAGGAGAGGGAAGACACATCTGGCCCAGAGATCACATTGTCTCTGACTTTATTTCAAAATGCTGAACTGACATTAAATTGTAAATGAAATTCACCAGAGAAGATAAATGGACCGTGAAGTAATATCAACAGAAAATGTCACCACTCTATTTTGTTCAGTTTTGAAACGCAGTTTAAGTTCACAAATGATGTTGAGTTTCTTCTTCATCTGACATTGTTGAGGCTTTAACTTTCAGAGCGTTGATCAGGAGCAGTCAGCTGCTAATTCTGCTCAGGTCATCCACTGACATTTCCCCCATTACCCTACTTTTATTCTTTGAATTTGATTTGTGGCAGATGATGGAAAAATACTGCTTGGGTCTTCTTTTGTTGTGATTATGGTTTCCGGAACAAAATTGTGAGTTGCCAACTTCAAGTTCAATGTAAAGATAAAAGACCCTCACAAAAAAATACACAAGACAGATGGCTTTATAGTTTTTCAATGCAGTCTTTTAATCTTTAACTCTTTTAATCATTTTAGTCTTATGGTCCACATCAGCAAAATTATAAAAAGTGATGATGAAACATTTGAAGGTGGTTTTACAAAGATGAAAAGACCAGATTAAACTTCTGATTTGTTACCTGATTCTGAGAATGTATGCCTCTGTCATCGCTTTATTTTGCAATATTTAAGAAGTGAACAAATACATTCCTGGATTCACTCCCTTCTTGAATCCACTTCAAACATTAATGGGTTCTTCCTTGGCCTGATAAAGCAACTTTAGACAATCACTAGATAAGCTATCTATCTATAATTGTTTTTGATACATTTCACAAACTCATTCACAAAATAATGGACTAAATAAAAAGTCTACATGAAATTTAATGGCGACCCATAAGGTGGACCAAAGAGGGGAACCAGTGACAGTCGGTGCTGTCCCTAGAAAATGAAACTAGATGAGTATACAACACTGGGGTCTTAATGTTTTTTTGTCCTTTCTGTTTTCCAGATCCTGGCAATTATCTCCATCCTCTTCATTGTGCTGTCCACCATTGCCTTGTCTCTGAACACCCTTCCAGAGCTGCAGGACACAGATGAGTTTGGTCAATCCACAGACAACCCACAACTGGCTCACGTGGAAGCTGTATGTATTGCCTGGTTCACCATGGAGTACCTGCTCCGTTTCCTCTCCTCCCCCAGCAAGTGGAAGTTCTTTAAGGGTCCTCTGAATGTTATCGACCTGCTGGCCATCCTGCCATACTACGTCACCATCTTTCTAACTGAATCCAATAAAAGTGTGCTGCAGTTTCAGAACGTGCGTCGTGTGGTTCAGATTTTCCGGATCATGCGTATCTTGCGTATTTTGAAGCTGGCCCGTCACTCCACAGGTCTTCAGTCTCTGGGTTTCACTCTCAGGAGGAGCTATAATGAGCTGGGACTGCTGATCCTTTTCTTGGCCATGGGCATCATGATCTTCTCCAGTCTGGTGTTCTTTGCAGAAAAGGATGAAGAGGACACGAAGTTCAAAAGCATTCCAGCTTCTTTCTGGTGGGCAACCATCACTATGACCACAGTAGGTTACGGAGATATCTATCCAAAAACTTTACTGGGAAAAATAGTTGGGGGTTTGTGTTGCATCGCTGGAGTACTGGTTATTGCCCTGCCTATTCCCATCATTGTAAATAACTTCTCTGAATTCTACAAAGAGCAGAAGAGGCAGGAGAAAGCTATTAAAAGAAGGGAGGCCCTGGAGCGGGCGAAGAGAAATGGCAGCATTATCTCAATGAACATTAAAGATGCATTTGGCCGCAGTGTAGAGCTCATGGATGTAATGGTGGAGAAATCTGAAGAAAAAAAGGAGAAGCTGCATGATAATCATGTGTCTCCTAGTCTGCAGAAAGGGACACCCAAACTCAAGGCACACTTGAGCCCCAGCAGCCCCATGAAGACTCTTGAGTCAAGCTACCAAGAGCAGGCCAAGCCCTCCAGCAGCCCTCAGCATCTTAGTGTGCAGAAACTGGAGGAGATGTACAACAAGATGGCCAAGACTCAGTCACAACCCGACCTCGACAACAAGGAAAAAAGGCCTCTGCCCAAAGCAGTTAGGCCGACAGCTGAATTCGAGATGGCAAACATCGCCACTGACGGCATCATAAGCACAGCAGAGGCAGTCACTGATATGAGGAGCATTTCCAGCATTGACAGCTTCATCAGCTGCACCACTGACTTTCCTGAGAGCGCTCGCTTCTCCCACAGCTCAAACAGCAACGTGCCAGGGAAGGTCAGCACCAACCCCAGCCTGGAGCCCACCTTGGAGATTGAGCATGAAGGATCTCATGGCACCAGTAATCCTCAGAAAAGCACTAAGCCCAGCCTGTATTCCGACAGCCCCAGGGGTCTACGATTCAACAACCCACACAAAAGCCACTTGCTCAAAGTCAACTTCAGAGAGGGAGAGGATACAGGGCCGCTTTCAGACAGCTCATCAGTCCAGAGCCCTGAAGTGTCCGTCTACACAACTGCCAGCAGCAGGACACACACCAAGAGCCCAGAGAATGTACCTCCCAGCATCTTCACGTTCCACGATGCATCCATCAATACGTTCATTGATGCTGACACTGATGAGGAGGAGCACCTGCACGATGGTTCGGGCACCAACCCATCCAAGAGACTCCTGGAAAAAGCCAGCCCCAGGTTTGGCCATCAGTCCAGCTTCCAGCAGGGGTCCAACCACAAAGGGGACCTCCAGAGGAGGCTGGGTAACAGCACGCTGCCGTTAGAGGGGCAGGAGAACCATGCGGCTCAGGAACTACAGCCACTTCACGGAGGGAAGAGTCAATCCAATGCTTAGAGTTACGAAGTGAGAGACCACAGAGGAAATGAACAGGGGGGGAGGAAGCAGAGACTGGAGATTAAAAGTAAAACCCAGTGAACTTCCCCAATATCTGAAAAGCACTGAAAACATTTGCAGGAACATTTGAAGAATTGAAATACAAATGACTTCTCATGAAAGTAATACTTGTGGAAGACGGGAAATTTTGGGGTTCTGCTCTGAACCTTTTTTCTGACCAAGGACTCCTCTTTGCTTAGCAGAGGATTCTGATCTAATATGTTTTTAAAAAGCCCATGGGAAAGTTTGTACTCTTTATACATCTGTTTTAGCCATGATTTTCAATTAAGCAAATACAACTAAGTTATATCAGAGTGCAAAATATTGTTTTTATAACCAAAAACCTATTTTCCTGATATCCTTGGATAAAGCCACTATAGCAAAGGCTGTCCGATCAGTAGCAAACCACAGAGGGCATTGAAACTTGGCACTGCGAACTGGGAGACACATTGAGCTGAGATAATTACATTGTTTTATGTGAAGGGAGAAGATGCATTTTTCTTACGTTATTATTATATATTATAAAATCATAAAACATGTTTTGCTTCCTTTAACTTCCTCAAAACTGGCCTTAGTTCAAGTTGTCTCCCGTGTTTTATGTTTGTGTTTGTACGAGTGAGAAGCACAGACAGAGGCACTCAGACCAAGAGTGCATTCCTCTTTCGTTAAGTGTGAACTCGAGGAGAGTCAATTGTTTCAGACTGTTTCGTTTCAACAGGAATTTGGTGTCTTGCTCACTGATATTTTTTTACTGCACAGAAAACATTAAGACAACACAGAGAGACACTGTGAGGCTGCATCCGTCCATTTCCTCCTTGTTCCCGTTGTGCCCGACTGCCGGCAAGAGAGTGCACCTTAACTTGAAAATAATTTTTAACTGCAAACACAGGAAAAAAAAAAGAAAGTCTTTATTCTTGTTATGTTTATGTATTTTCCTTTTGTTTCTATATGTCTGTGTGTGTCCCTCAGACTGGTTCTTTTTTCAAACCTCGAGAAAATCAGAGTCTGTTATTTCAAAACTTTCACTAAGGTGTTTTCATTCCTATTGTAGCTGATAACTATAACTTTATATCAGATACCAGAGCTCATGAGTTCATCATGTTTGCAGGAAAGAGTGTGAATATTGTCCATGTAAAACTGCAAGAGCAGAATATTACAAAGTTACACATTTATTCTACAAGGTAAAGAATCAAAATCATTTATATTTTTAAGGTATTTTCTAAAAAATATGGACTTAGATGAAATATATTGTGCTCCTGTCATATATTTACAATTCCACTCTGTTCTGCATTATTTTGATGGAGTTGCATTTATTAGACAAAATACTACAGTAGATATATTTGTATTGTTACTTGCTACCGTCTCGCTGTAACTGTCTGTCCCTTTATCCTTTGTGCAATGTGAAGAACCAAAGAACTGTTCTTTCAGATACAGATGATGAAGAGGTTTTATCTTCTGTTTTATCAAACGATGTAAGAAATGAAAGCATTCCTTGTCTCAGCAGCAGATTCTGACATATTTCAGGAAGCCATACCTCCTCATTCAGTACAAACATGTAGGATGGAGAACACGGGACTGGCATCTGAAGGAGAAAAGCTGTTGACGGATGAACAACAACAGAAGAAGTCATATGCAGAAGTAACACAGCACTTTATTTTACATCCGTTTAAAAGCTAATTTGATTATTTACACACTGTGGTTCTCTGTGAGTGTTTTTCCAGAAATCCAAAACATTATGCTTGTTTGAGTTCACATGACTTGAACATGAACATAAAGCCACCCTGCGGCTACGTATACAGCCACAGATTCACACAAACAGCATGGAGGTGTCCGCAGGTCACTTCAACTCAACCAAACCTCGTGCATTCTGCTTTCCTGTGTGCATCTGACTCCAAATGTGACCAATCTGAGTGTTTTATTTTATTATCTGGTGCTCTCATGCTCTCTGTTGCATTATTCATGCAAGCATAGTTTTATAACATTGTCAACTTTACAACATATCATGCAAGCATGCTGCTGCAAAGCATCTTTTCTTTTGAAGTAAATTATTATGCTTAAAACTATAGTGCTCAGTTGTTGGTTGTTTGCAACATTAGATTAATAAGTGTTAGATATTTTGTGCCTTTGCTTTAACTAACGCCTGCCCCGCTCACTCAATCTGTCGCTGTTGTATGGAGCCTGAATGACAATTAAATAAACTGTACAGCAAACAAACGCAGAGAGAAGATGGTCATCGTGCTGTCACACTTCCTCTAATGTATTTTCTCATGACACCTAAATGCATCAAGCATATACAAAAGACCCAATCCACAAAAAACAAATAGATGCAGACTCAACCAGAAGAGTGAATGGCCACTGTTTCCATGGTGATGCTTGGAAACAGTGGATATCTCACATTTGATGCAAGCAAGTAACATGCTGTCATTTGTGGTGACGGAGTCATAACACAGTGCCGACGCTCACAGGCTTTATATTCTGTTCACATGTTCATTCGTCGTTTTCCCTACCTGTGGCTTCAGTCTGCTGAATGATGAATCATTACAGAAATGATGTAAGCAGAAAACTTGATTTTGGGGCCTTTCATTCATCTTCTTTTGTTTCTCACAGAGTCAGGCCCACATTGCAGCAAATAGGCAGAGAGGAGCCTGACCACAGTGTAAGTCTGAAACTAAGATGCTGTTGCTATGATGTGTGTGTTCACTTCAGCTACTGACTCTCGTGGAGAGAGAGCGTGTGAAATATGAATGGAATAGGAAAAAGCGGTGCGTGAAAGAGTGAGCAGTGCAGCAGAGCTGTCAGCCTGATCACAACTGACATCCCTAACGATGGCCGTGGCATTCTTCTCCCTCGTCTCATGTCCAACTTCAGGCTAAACATCTCTTTAACTCAGACCATCATTATAAAAAATGTCTGTGAGCTCTTCTTTGATCGTTTGACAGGGTGAAGCATTCCTGAGGCAAGAAGGCTGCCATGATAGTCTGCCAATGAGAAATTAATTTCAACAAGCATCCTCATGCTTGGGAGTTTTGCAAAAAGTGACGAAGCAAAAGTGATTGTTGGGATGAGGATGTGTTCATTTCTGTGATTTTAGAAATATCATCTCGGCCATTAGGCAATGTCTGGGTTAACGGGAAAAGCTAATTTACAGCAAAGCATTCGGTCAGATGGTGTCACTGGATCCTGAGGAACAAACTTAGTAAGAAACAGAGTCTGGAGGCTTTAAGGAAACCATACAGTCAGGGGTGTGAGGGATTTGTTGCAGGCTGACACTTAATGCTGCATTGTAATGGGATAAAAATGTCAAACTGACAAATCGTCAAACGTCTTTCACTACTGAAGGAGTGAGAAACCGAAGAAAAAGATTAGATGGATGAAAAAAGAGGGAGTGTGGTTTTACACAGTGAGGAGTGAAGGGTTAATTAATATTCATCACACAAACACACAAACAGGCAGACGTAGAAAATACTGAGAAATCTGTGGAATTGAGCCTCTCATCACAGTGGATTCACCAAAACAAGCCACAGTCTATTAAAATGGTTTAAGCAATTTTCTCCATCGTATAAATGTCAATTATGTCTTTATTGCTTTTTATATCTTGTCTTCTTTTCTCCTGAACTGCACTTTATAATTATTTTCTGCACTCTTGCATCCATGCAAATAAACGTGTCAGCGCACAAGGGTAGACATATTGGTTAGAATAAATATAGCTTTCAAAGGCACAAGATTTAATGCTATTAAATAATCATTTTTCTTTTGGCACAATAAAACATCACACAAGAGGTTAAAGCCAAATACAGACACATCATTTAATTCTGAGATTCTTCCCTTCTTCTTCTTCTTCTTCAGGGAATAACTCAGCTCTGCTCAGATCTCACTGGTCTGTATGCTGCCCGTTTCTGTGTCTGGGGGGAAATGTTCGTTTTGTAAATTTTCATACTTTGTACCAGTCGACTTTGTAGGATATTATCTTTGTGGTCTCCTGTTGTTCGACGCATGTAGCGCTATTAAAAACTTTGTCACACTGAACTTGTAAATATCATCTGAGAAGCTATAGAGGAAAAGAAATGTCTATGATGGGTAATTCTGAAGCAATTTTACTGATTGATGCTTAATAAAAGACAATAATCCAGAGTTTGGTCCAGTGAGCTTCACTTTATTCACTGTGATGTGTTTTTATAAAAACACTGAACACATGTTCAACAGGAACAAGACACAGAGAGGAAACTGGTGAGATTGTGCAGTGACAGAGTTTCTGTTATATGAATGGAGACTGTATACCTTAGACAACAGCACCATCTAGTGTTCGACATTAGACAAACAACTTTTTCAATAAATATCACAGATAACTTGTGTTGATTATATTTCAGTTTCTTAAACTTTGACTTCTTTAAATTCAATTCAATTGTATATGTATTCTCATGGCACTTAAGGTGAAGGTCTTGCAATATTATAGTGAAAAGCTACAGTTCCAACAATGAGCGGCACTTCGCAGAACCAGACTGTGGGTGGAGAGCAATGGAGGAGAGAGGAGAGGTGGAGGGAAAAGGGGACAGAGAAGAGAGAGAGCGGGGGGGGGGGGGGGGGGGGGGGGGGAACTAGCTGGTTGTTGACAACAATAATAGCAGTGATATGTATTAATGTAACGATGATATCAATGGTAACAATAATGCAATAGCACAAAGCTGAGTGTGTGACTAATCTAAAATGCTAGAGCACATACCTCTGCCAAGAACAAAGTTAATGTTATAAATACACTGGGGGAGGGGCAGAGGTGTCCTATAAATAAATTAAAAATTAAGAGGTTTCAGAAATCTATTTGGGAATCCCAGTTTTTCTTCAAGCCGACCACCATGTTTTAATTTCTTTGAGATACAAACTCTCTGCAGCAGAAACCGTCACTAAACAGCAGATCACAGGGACACTTGTGTTTTAAAACATCGATATCAAATATTTCAGAGGAGAAAACACTTTTCATGGATAAGGGATTTATGCACACGTGCTAAGCAGTTTAACAACTTAACATTTTACACAGATTTAGATAAGCCACCTCACATCTTGGATCAGAAATAACTTTCTACAAAAGATGAAAGGAATGTCCAGGTCATACATGACCAGTCTTAGATAAAATACTTGTGTGAAAGGAGTTTGTTGGTGGTCAGTTGTGAGGAGGTAAAGATCTTATGTAAAAAAAAAAAAGGCTCAGAGTAAAAGTAATGAGTACATTTTTACAATAGAGAATATTGTCCATTTCAAATAAACTCTGAGTGGACAAAGACAAAACGTTCAAACATGCTGGCACCATCACGTTTTAGGATGTAAACAAAAATCTTCTTCCAGTAAAACTACTAAATTCAATTAGACCTACATTTTAATACTTTATTCTGAGGCCCATTTAGCTGTTTAGACAGTAAACAAACACTGAAGTCTGTGGAAACAAAACAGAAGAAACACTTCACAGTTTCAGAGTAATTAAGAGTCAGAGTCCCAGAAGAATTCAGAGACATTTATAGTTTTTACGGAGTTTTTAGTTTTAGTTATTTTAGATTCTGTACACTTTTGACTTCACTGCTATGTTCATATGTTCAACTACATGCTCGCTCATGTAAAAGTAAGAATTAGAAATCAGTCAGTGGTCGTGAAGAGATCCCTTCCCGAAGCATTTCCAATGTAATTAAAAAATCCCCATCCGTGTTGTAAAAACTGGAGTTTGTAAAGTGAAGTGTGTGTTTTAAAAATATTTGTAAGAGGGATTATGCACCTGGCTGTCCAGAAACAGATGCTGGGTCTTCTGGGAGGAGGCATCAGAACATTTGAGATGAACTGGCACATTTACTTATAAAGTTCTAATGTGGCCTGCTCTGGTTATCACACACGCATGTGCTGGAAAATAAACGGTAAGAATCTCTCTCGTGTTGATATATAACTGTTTTGGCTCTGAACGTGTTCCTTTAATCCCCTCCTCACTTTAACACATGCAGCCCCTGTTATGAATGCGCAGGGGTTATTAAGTCAGATCCTCAGTCATCAGACAAAACGCCCTTGGATTGGTGGCCTCCATCAGTCTGCCTCCTAATCCGGCACACACGTTATATAAAATGGTCATCCAATCCCGCGTCACACTGAGAGACAACTACTCCAAAGCTTGGCAGTGTGCGTGTGTGGGCATTTCACTTCTCCAGGGTGCAGAGGGACGAGACAGGACCGCAGCATCATGATCTTCATAGTGGACCTGCTGCTGATGCTCATCGACCTGACCTACTCCATCCTGGCTGCGGTCATCCAGACCTTCCTCCGGCCGAGGCTCAAGAGCATCGATGGGGAGCTGTGTCTCATAACAGGGGCCGGGGGCGCGCTGGGTCGCCTGTTTGCCCTGGAGTTCGCCAAAGAGGGCGCGCACCTGGTACTGTGGGACTGCAACACGGCCGCCAACGAGCAGACCGCCGAGCTGGCACGGGAAGTGGGAGTCGAGGTGCACACGTACACGGTGGATCTGTCCAAGCGCCAGAGCATCTACGAGGCGGCGGACAGGGTGAGGGCGGAGGTCGGGGATGTGTCGATCCTGGTAAACAACGCGGGCGTGGTGGCCGGGAGGAGGCTGCTGGACTGTCCCGACGAGATCCTGGAGAGGACCCTGCTGGTCAACTGCCACGCGCTCTTCTGGGTGAGACTTTACGCACGCATCTTTTTACGCACAAACATGTTTCCAAACCGTGAAACTCCACCTGAGTGACACGGAGCGGATGTGATCTAGCAGTCTGACATGGATTACATAACATCCATTCACTGTGTTCCCCCCCGCCGGCTCTGGACACTGTGCGCACTGATGCGTGAAGGGATCAGAGAGAGCAGACTGTTCCACTGTAATTGTGTGTGTGCTTGTCCTTTCCATTAAGATGTAGTACAAGGTCGTCTGTGTGTCCGCACAGACCAGTGAGGACATTTATGGACATTTCACATCCCTGTTAGGGGGTTAAGACTTGCTGTTTATGGTTACAGTCAGGTTTAGGTTTAGTTGTGATGGTTAAAGTTAGTGCATCATGCCACTGAGTGTCCTCACTAAGATAGAAGTACAAGAATACATGTTTTTGTGACACCACCAGGTACAGTAGACCTCATTGGGACCATAGCCTGTTGCTAATGAGGTATTTATGTGGTTAGGTCAAGATTAGGCTAAGGCAAGAATTGATCATTTTTAGGGTTAGGTCTAAGGTTTTGGGTAGGCTGACATCAATGGCTGGAATTCAATGCAGTGTCCTAGGAATGAAGCTGTGCAAACCTGCGTGTTTGAGGGGGAGGGGGGGCATGCATGCACTCATCCACAGAATAATAGAATCCCATGCACGCGAGTCCACCAGTAAAGACAGCATGTGATTCTGCACTTGATCCTCTTACAGCTCTGGGTCTCATGCCTGTACAATAAAGGTATAAGCTCATTAGCATGAAATATAAGGATATGACAGACATACATACAGTGGGTGGGTGGGCTTTCCATTTTTGTGAATGTGCCTTTTTTACACTCTAATGTACTTAATGGGAAGACACTGGAACCACAACCTGTGATGCTGTGGAAAAAATTAGCAGATCATCTTTTAATTCCACATACCCCCCCATGATGTGCTCTTTGTACAGTGTTTCAGTGCTGGAATACCACATGGCTCCAGCTTTGGAATATAAGGTTAAACCTCACATGAGCACAGCAAAACTATGTTTTAAGCTTATACTTTTACTGTGAAAAAAGTTCAGTATCATGCCCAAGGACTCCTAAGAATAAAACTGGAGGTGCTGAGGATTGAACCACGAACTTCCAGGTTGGTGGTTCAACCCTCTTTGCCTCTTGAGCCACAGCCCTAAAAACAAAAAGCCCTGAAAATTAAGATATTTGGCTCATACAGCACCAGGTTAACATCATCATTGAAAGGATGTACAATGTAGGGCAGAGGGCCTTTATGGATTATTCAAGTCATCTTTTTCTATTAAATGTATTTATATAATCTCTCAACAGATGACAAAGGCCTTCCTGCCCCAGATGAAAGCAAAGAACCATGGACACATTGTTACTATCGCCAGTGCTCTTGGACTCTTCAGCACAGCATGTGTGGAGGTAAAAATCCAATTACATCCCCAGCTGAACAGACATGTTAGAACAATCCATTTAAAGGTACTTACTGGTAACTAACAAATCATTTCAATGGATCATCTACTGGGCTGTACTCTTTCCTGCAGGATTACTGTGCGAGTAAATTTGGAGCTGTAGGTTTCCATGAGTCACTGACACATGAGCTGCTCGCAGAAGAACTGGACGGTATCAAAACGACTTTAGTCTGCCCTTACATTGTAGACACAGGGATGTTCGCAGGCTGCGAGATCAGGTGAGAATCCACATTTGGTTTGGTAACACTAAAAAAAGAAAAATGGATGCTATACTCTTGTACTTGTTTGGGATCTGACAGGAAGGAGCTCAGGAGTCTGATTCCACCTCTGCAACCGCTCTACACCGTGCAGCAATCCATGAAGGCCATTTTAGCCGAACAGCAAATGATCTGCATCCCTCGCATCATGTACATCCCGTTCCTCACACGAGCGTACGTATTTCACAGGAGTCCTGTTGAGTTGACATTTTTGGAAAATGCTAGAAATAAAATGGCTCTTTGTTTTTCCATCTCTAGGTTGCTACCATGGGAGGCAAACGTGGCAACATATCGCTTCATGGGAGGAGACAAATGTATGCTGCCCTTCATCAAGAACGTTGAAATGAAGACATCTAACGGCCACATAAAATCCTCCTGACTGTTTTATAACTTTGTTGACTAATGGACCAATTGAAGCACCAAAGGCTCAAACTATACATTCCTAATATATGAATTTGTTATCTGAAGGGAGAGCGTAATATCTACACTGCAATCTCAGGTCACATGGAAACTTGATTCATAGCAATATTTCACTGAGTGGCTCCAGTTACAAATAACCAAGTTGTTGATGTCTACATTGGAGGTAAGATACACAATCCAATATAAATCCCAATTACTATAAACATACTGAAGAGACCTCAACAGAACACAATTTATACAAGTGCCTCTTTTTATTCACATTAATAACAAACAGTGCAGAAACAAAGACTGGACGAACAAATCTACAGGAAACATGCAACAGAAAAATATTGAGCATTGTGTTTGAGCCAGACTGGATTCTCCAGAACCATAAAAAGGAAATCAAACATACAAAACTGAAATCTCTCCAATTAGAATTATCTGATGTTTGTCATTCCACAATAGTGATGACATTTACCTCCAATGCTGCTGCTGCTGCTGCTGCTGTTGTTGAAATAAACTGACAACTGTATCAGAACTTGATATTCTTGTTAAGCTTTTGCTACACAGCAACACCAAGGACCTAAACTGTATTTCAGTGATTTCAACATTTGTTCACTTCTTTTTAAAAACCCTTAAAAAAAAGCTTCAATCTGAGAACAACCCTGATTTCAGGCAAAATGATTATTCTTCTGACAAATCCATCGTTTAACTGTCAAGTCAAAACCAAAATCTGTAAAAGACTTAAAGTTCAGCTGAAGCAGGTCTGTTGTGTGAGCAGAGGCCACTGTGGCTACTCCTGCAGTGTATTGTGGTCTCCTCATCACATCTGTTTCAAAGCAACTGCACAGTGGCTGCCTGTAAATAGCCCTGCAGGTACTGGAGGGCTTCTGCATTCAGACTGGTGCTCAGCATTGAAGGAACCTGCGCCACAATAAATGGAGACAAGAAGAAAACAATCATTGATTGTTTTCAACAACAGTCAATGAGGCAATCATGTTAAGAGTCATTTTATTCCAAACAAAACTAAACCAAGCCATGGTGACTTATGCTGTTAAAAACATTGGGTACTGCTTTTAAAGATCATTTCCTGCGTGGTCAAACCTACCCTTCCTGGACAGGCAGTAGAAAGCTTGTGGAGTGACTGTGCCAGCAGGATCTTGGGATTTCCTACAGCATCTCCAATCGGGTCGTGCTCCTTCTTCCCAGCAAAGGCGAGCTGTGAGAATGCTGTCTGGTACCCTGGTGTGTCCTCGATGTCGATGAAGTGCTCATCATCTGGGATGCTGTCGTCTTCTGGTAACTCAAACAGACCAATGAGGGCTTGGAGCAGAGGCGTCCTGAACAGACACACGGAAATCCAAATGATTACCATTAGTGTGACTCGGTACAACAAATTAAACAGTCTGCATCATGATATGTATTCTAAGAGTGTTTTCTGACTCCACCACATTAAGATTGTTTACTTGCCCATTTACAAGTTAGTAACTGGATTCTACTGGAAAAGGTTCAGATATGGTAAAAAACTGGTCATTGATTATTAAATCTCTACCCTAATGTTCATGAATCCAATTATAACAGATTCAAATGTGACGGAATATAAAAACAGTGCTGGATGTGTAGTTGCTTTAACAGTTTTCATTTATCCACCTTCTTACCAGATTTTAGTGTACTCTGTGTCCATCATTGCAGGACACTCTGTAAGGATTTTGGTGATGCCAACAGCACAGATCTTCTTCTCAACTGATCCAGAAACCTTCTGTACCTCTGGAATAATGATTTTCTCCAGCACCATACCAAACATTCTGCAATACAACAAAGAAAACAGGATTTCTACATTTTTCTACAGGTCTGGGGTCTGTACATTAAACATAAAAAGGAGATCTGCGAACTTTTGTGAGGCAATCAAGGAATAAGTATAATGATCATTCTGAATAAATTCTATTAGTAAAATGAGACACAGATTAATTAAATTATACCATAAATAACATATTAATATGAATCGTATTACATTAACAGGAAATTTTGGATAAATAACTATAATTACTATTAACGACCAATATCATTTAATAATCAATAGGAATTCATCAATCATATCATGAAAATCTGACAGAAAGTCTTATTTCTAGAAAATGGTTCTTTAAGTCACAGTGAGTAAGTCAGGTGTAAATAGTTGGAGAGGGCCATTCATTTCAAAAGGGACAGTGTCAGCTAATGAATATTTTGAGGTTAATATAACTCGTGATGCACAAACCCACTACATATCTGCAGTCGGTCATCAGTGTGTTTTCTGTCAACATCTAGTGGTTTACATTGAAAATACACGTACTTTGGCTGGATGCTGTCAAAAATCTCCTGAAGTGCAATTGCTCCGTATTTGACACAATACAAGTTGATAAACACCAAGAAACCTGGGAGGAAAGAAAAATGAGAAAACTTTAACATCTAAGACTATTATCTTCAGACAGTGACAGGGGCTCATGTGCTTGCTCACTGACACCTTGCAACAGATGAATTAATGAGGACAGAACTTACTCTTGATGAACTTGGTGGTTTTGGAGCTTTGTAGCCTCTGGAAGAGCAAAATGAAGATCTGCTTCCTGTACTGAATGATTGATTCTCTGGCAGGAGGAAAACATAACGTGAGTAGTGAACAAAACTTGTCGCAACATTAACCTATGAATTTATATAGGTAATTTTTCATTACAGATAGAACAATTATATTGGACTTACGGGGACATGTGCTCTATGATGCTGTTGAGGAGGTAAAAACCTTGATGGTCATTGGCCTTAGAGGCAATAAGCTTTTGGAAAACTCCAAGCAAACCAGGCTGAGGAAGAAGAATTGGATTACAGTATGAATACTCATGTTACAGTGAAGAAAATAAATCCATGTATGTTAAGAATGAGAGCAGCAAAGATACAATCAGTGTTCTCAACTGCACACAACACTGCTATCACTTACTATTTTATCTGCAGCCGAGCTAGCAATACTGGCGCCTCCTTTCTCCAGATAAGCCTGAAGCAGGCGCACCAGAGGGGGGATGTTTCCTGTGCGCTCCCAAAGCACAGGCTGCAACAGGTGAGGGAATAAAGCCATGTAGGAGGAGGGGATAGAGTTTGAGTGCATCTCTAAGAGGAGAGACATCACCTGGAACACGTATGGAAGAAACTCTGTAACAGAGGACACAAGGAGAATGAGTTGAGTTGCCTCCATTATCCATCATCTGCATAAAGATAAAAATCTCTTTCATAGCTCAATGACGCACCCTGGACATCATTCTGAAGGATTTCAGTGAAGACCGGGAAGAGAGCCTCCTCAAAGCTGCCGACAGTAGTGGGGTTGGCTTTGCAGGTGATGCGGACAGACAGGCACAGGGACTCAAACAGGTAGTGGTTAAAGTGAGGCTTGCTGGGATTCTGAAAACAGGCAACACAGATTAGAATTCTTTACACATGATTCCCCTAAGTAGGCCTCCTGGTAAAATCTACCTGTAACTATGAATAATAACGTATAAATTACCTTGCTGACTGATAGGAGCTTATGAGTAAGCTGACCAATCAGAGTGGGAATGTAAGGAACAATGGCCTCCTGCAGCAGGGAGAAGCTGCGCATGATGGCTTTAAAAAAATATAGAAAATAAAGATATGATGAGACTACTTAAAATAACTGTGGAATTGACCCGACGCTGAAAACGAACGTGAAGCATTCAGATAAAGGAGGAAAGTCCGGTTTACCTTTCATGATGTATTCATTTTCTGCAGAACCAGGAAGAGACAGTGCCTTGAACAAGTTGTTGAGCAATTGTTCAGTAAAAGGTGCCATCTCTGCTGGAGTGATACTGAAAAACATGAAAAACACAGAATGACTGACTCAAGATAATGTGTCAGAAGCTACACAGATGGATTCATGGGTCGATTGAGAACGTTTCCACAATGTTTCATCTCATTTGTCCACAAAACTTGTTATGACATTGGTAAAAACCTTGTGGCAATAAAAAGTTATTAAATAGGCAAAATTCCCAATATTTGGTTTGGGTAATTACTTTATACATACTAGTAAATTTTAGATATTTAGTAATAAGCTTTCTTACAATATGATCTTTATTTACAGTGTGAAACACTATGGGTGTACAAGTGAATATTATCATCTACCATCACTTATGTGAGTTGCTGCTGCAGTTATAATTGTTTTTAAATATGAATAAACTGGGGAGGGGGTTTCAATCTCAACTTATTTTGAATATTTCAAATTATGCGCAGTGACGCACAATAACTACAATATGAATGTGTGTCACTCACTGTGTGGTGTTGTTGGGGCCTCTCATTGTGAACAGTCTCTCCAAAGCATGAGCAGCATATGTGTGCTCCACTGTGCTCTCTGCCTGCAGGTGAGTTATCAGCAGGGGAACGGCATGCAGCAGCTGGTCCTTCGGAAGCTGACGAACAGAGGAAACTGAGTATGATGTATTCATTTGTTATGATTTAACTACCTGTGGAGGAAGTGAGAGTTCATACCTGGCTTCTGAAGATCATGACGTACTTAATGGCATCCGCCTTCAGCACTGGGAACTCATTAACTACAGGGACAGTAGAAGTGCTTGGGGTTAGTTAATGTGATTCACAAATAAAATAATTAAAATGTGATCACAAAGCCATGTCAGCTGCCTTACAGGGTTATTTATCAAGTCAAAGCTAAAAGTTAGCCAGCTATTTTAACATGCAAGAGACCTGAAGCTACTCCATTGAGGCCTAAAGAGTTTTCTTACCATTGGAAGATTTTAAGTCTGTGAGGATGTGATTCACGAAGAATTCAGTCAGATTCACCAACTCGTTGGCTTGTGTTATTCCATGCTAAAGATTATTAAAAAAAAAAAAAAAGACAGTTGAGCACTGATAGATAATATTCAGTTCTTGAATGTCCACCAATGATTTAACAGTATTTATCTCTCACTTACCTTCTGTGTCTGGGCTTTAGATGCCAGCGATGTGACCAAATAGATGGCAGCATCTTTGTGTTTCCAGTTCTCTCCAGGGTTCTTTGCATACTCTGTTAGCATAGAGTTCACATAGCCAGAGAAGATAGCTGTGACTGGGCCCTCGAAAAACTTACAAAGGCCTCTCACCAAGTCACATGCCGCCCTCCGACGAGTGTCGATGTCTGAGGAAGGATGAGATAATGATTACTGTCTGCATGATTACCAGTGTATATCAAAAAATTTCAGATGCCGTTGTTCTAATTTACCAACCAAGTGATTAATTAGCTATGGATATGTACTTTGAATTGTTTTCTAGTGTTCCAAAGAGTCAAACACACACCTTCCATCAGAGTTACATATGTCGTGTGTTCATAACATTATTATAAGATTAATTTGCATTTGAAGGGAAAATAATCAATAACACAAATCTTTACCGGATCCTTCCAGGTCCCTTCGGATATATTCCTCAGAGTTGTCTTCAAAGGCCTCTTCATCTGCACCTAATTGGACATTACAGATAATCTGGTCAGTTTTAAACAGTACATAATAAAATGTCAGAGGCAGAGCCCTGATTAAGTCTGTACTGACAACATTTACAGGTGCAATCTGATGACTCAACAAAGCATTTACTTACTCCTGAACTCCATGTTGGGCACGATGACCTTTTCGCAAATGCTAGTGAGTGTATTCTGGTCCTCAAATAGATGTTTGTAGTGTGGCCTTTCACAGACTGAAGCCAAGAACTGGATAGCATTGCTCACAAGCTGCAACAAAGACGAGGTGTATTGTTAAAACAGGGAAAGTGGACTTGAAAATAAAAACACAGAAAAAGGCTCCAGTGCTCTCACCAGGTCATACTTGACTTCCTGGCCGGTAGACACTAAAAGGTTCCAGATGGCAGTGACAAAGCGGGGAAGATAAGGCTGGAACTCTTCATCGTACTTCTGAGCGTAAAGAGCAGCGTTGTCGCAGATCTGAGACTTCAGAAGCTCCAGGAGACCTGCTTCCTCCTCATCCTGGAGAGGTGTCACAACAGAGACACACATTTGGATTAAAAATTGTTTATAGAATGGCAGTTAGTATTGCATGAGTAGAAAAGAAATACAACTTACATCAGTTTGTAAAAGTTTATTATCCAAAGTCAGTAAGCCGTGGAAATTGGTCATCCAGGTTTCCATGTTGTCTTCAAAAAACTCTGGAAGGTCCTAAATAATAATGTAGGGTACAGTCCTGGGTTAATGTTTCACATCCAATAATTTAGTGTGTATACTTATATATATATATAAGAAATAGAAGCGGACAAGACCTATTTATGGAGAAAATATATATATTTTTAAATGCTATGATGATTGTCTTGCACCACCAAACTAAAACTAAAATAAGATTCAACTGACCTGGAAGTTTAGACTGTAAAAAAGTTTGGAGATGAGTGTGAGGGAGGAGAAAAGGATCTTCAAGGCATTGACGTCTGTGGCGCGAGTCTGACACAGCTCAATTGTAGCCTACAGGAAAGAAGGTAGAAAATGAACTTTTAATACTTATTCACGTTAGAACATTATCATTGGTTAAATCAAACAAACGTATTATTATAAAAACTGGTGTAGTGATAGTCTTAACCAACCTTGAACAGTTCTGTCAGAGGTAGAGCAAATGTGTCCAGCACTAGTTTTATCTCTGTCCACAGCTCATTTGATTTGAACTCATGGCGGTACCTTTAAAAGCAAAAGAGAAAACAATTGAGATTTTCTGTATTAAGTTGATTAAAACTGCTTTGAACCAGTAAACAGTGCGCTCTACCTCTTGAAGAGTGAATGTGCCGTGCGAAGCACTCCATTAATGATGTGAAAGTCTCCACTTCTGAAGCGGTTCACCATCTCAGTTAGAAGGTCAGGCCATTTTTGAGGGAAATCTTCCCTGCCTATGATACTGATGGCATCACTCAACTGTGGAGATAAATAATGGTTTATGGTTTAGCATCTTTATGAAATTTAAATCAGACACTTTCACACACTGAAATATGTGAGGACGAACCTGTTTTTGAATCTGTTCCGGGCTGCTGAGCATCAAGTTTACAATGTTTGCTTTGATCGCTGTTCGGTCTGGATCCGAGATTTTGTTTGGTTCATCTTCAACCTTCAGGGAACAAGCAAATCAATTTGTAGGATAATCAACTCTGTGTAAAAGGCTAATGCAGCAAAGATTATTCACAAATACAGTAAAAATATTTCTTTATAAAACAATTGGTGGTACAAACTGTCAAGTAGAACTAACTTTGTGATGGACTAAAATGCATCACCAGTAACAGTCATATAAAAGCCCACTGCTATGAATCAACACCTGTGATAAAAAACTGAACAGACAGCTTGAAACAAAAACAGGAGTGTACAGATGTTTACAATTGTGTGTATGTAAAGTGAGTGTGGCTGAAAAGCATCCCTAGAAATACTAAGGGACTAGGGATGTTGGGATTAACCGGTTTTACGATTTCATAACCGTAATAATTGTAAAAACTAAGATATCTAACTATGGTGTCCTGCCTCTCGCAAGTCACGTTTTGTGTGTGCAAGCCACTGAAATGTTTGGCAAACAATTCCATCAGAGGAGTTCACAGTGAGAGGAGGAATCCTTGTTTACTTCAAGTTTCTGACCAGAGGTGTGTGTCTCAGCCGCTCCTGACACACACACACTGACACCCACTGACACCCACTGACACACTCTCTCTCATCCTATTAAACATTATAAATGTAGCCGAGAGTTTAATTCACCTGTACTGAAAGGTAATAGTATAATAAGGACATGAAGAATGTGGTTTGAAGCAGGACAGGTTTAGTTTTTCAAAACTAGTCAATACATCGCTCCCATAACAACTTCCGTTGCAGACCCTTCAAAATAAAACTCCCACACAGATAGACATCTTATGACAGGAAACACAAATTTAGTGACCAACCTTCCACAATAAGGCAACTAAATAAAATAGCTTACATAAATTACTTTTAAATAGATAAATGTTACACTACAAAAACTAACTGGATCAAGTTGAAGATATATATAAATATTTTAGTTCATGAGCTATGTTATTAGCTATATATTGCTTGTTGTGAGTCCTTTTTCTTCTATAGTATAAATAATCGTGAAAACCGTGAAGCCGTGATATTTCCTCAGACAATAATCGTGGCACCAGAATTTCATATTGTGACATCCCAATAAGGGACGAGCTATTGGACTGTTCTTATGCAAAACATAATCCCAGATTACACACCTTGTACAGTAGCTACCACTGTATTGTGGTTCATCTGAATCACAGATTACAAACAATTAATCGTCATTTCTCTGCACAGATTCTCAAGATGTAGTATGTTTTGCTGCCAAGTACATGTAAACTAGTTCCTGTTATGAGACTCACAATTCGCCAGTTTCTTTTGATGTAGTTCTTGAATGTAACAGCTGCACAAACGCGGATCACGTTGTCCAGGGACTTCTCCAACAGAGTGAGGAGAAATAAGGGGTAGTTCTGGTTCCCCTCCACAGACTCAAGAAACTTTTCAGCTAAGAAAGAAAGAAGACAGATGAAGTACAGGGTTTCAAGAGCAGGTGTTACACAGTCCAGTGAACATAAGCATAAATAGGTCCATGGGAACATCATTCCTTCTGAACTGTATTAAGACGTGCCATGTCTTTGAGATGCATTACCTGGACGCCTGACTGTTGGGTCTGGGTCCAGTGTTTTCCTGAGGAACTCGGTGAGGGTTTGTAGGTTTGCATCATTCAGCTCCATGCTCGTGACTGAGGGGGTGGAAAAACAGTGAGTGGGGATATGGCTGCAAGTTGTTCAGTCTCTGCCTTGCTCCCTCTGGTCAGACCACATTTAAATGCTTTGTAATACTGCACAAGAATAATGTCAAAAACGTGTCACTTGGTTTCCTACAACTTCACACCACAAACAGCGTGCGCCACATTTACTTGTTAAACATTTCGTGTTGTGATTAAAACATCTCAGAGTTTTACTGCTCGGTCTAAAAAGTCAAAGCTGTTCCTTATAATACTTTTAGTCTTTCATACTGTGTTTAACGTTAGCTTGTTAGCAGCTACCATAGCTATCATGGCATTAGCAGCGTTGGCCCCGCTGACTCCAGATCGGTTTGAGCAGGCTAGCGAGTAAGCTAGCAAGCTAAAGGTTGTCTAGTCTACTTTAAGTTCAAATATGAGTGCATGGTTGTCGTGAACTGGTTGAACTGGACAGTATATAAAGTTTAGTTTGTACGGAGCAGAATATGTCTATAACTACATTGTCATGAACCGACAACATTATCTAATCGGGCATGGAGAGCATTAGCCCAGCTCCAGTCAATAGTCTGATCCAGCAGCGGATCTCGTCCAAGTCAGCCTGCTAATGTTAGCGCTAGCTTGCTAGTGAGCTCTGTGCTAACCACAAACTTAGCTAGTTACCCAACACTGCGCGTTAGCTCGCAAGATGCCGGACTGTGAGGGGTTCTAAAACTTTGAGTCTGTTGTGAGTAGAGGTGTTGACTTGCTGAAGTAATGGGGCGTCTTACCGTGACAGGGAGTTTGAGCCGGGATGTGATGGAGGAGGCGCCGCAGAACAGACGAGCTCACGGTGCCAGCAGCTTTCAAACGTCTGGAGTCAGAGGAACTGCGCGGTCACTGCACTGCGCATGCGCACATGTCAGGCGAAAGCTGCAAGACACGCCCCTTAGTTGTTCAGAAACTCCACGACGCAGAAGAAGCATGAGACTAAAATATCGTGAGGCGTCAGGAACAAGAAATGAATCTCAAATAAAATGAATGCCATACTTTTAAAGTTAAAGGGGTTGGGGCTTGTTTTCTAAACCACATTCTTCTATCATGTAATAAGTCCATCACATTCTATCTTTATTATGAAACACTGTGATTCCAAAAACCAGGAGGTTCATGGTTCGAATCCCAGCTTGAATGGTTGTTTGTCTCTGTATGTTGGATCTATGAGATTATGACATTAACCAGGAACTCATCTTTGTAACTGCCCATGACAAATACATATATAATGTTCTTTCAGGAGAACGTTTCAAGTTGGAAACTCTTGGGGGGGGCACACTAGGTCTCTATAGTTCTTACTCTTAACATTAATTAATCATTCCTTGTCACAGTTAAAAGTTATTAAACCCATAGATTGTTCAATTGATGCATCTCAAACACCATACAGCAGATCCAAATAAGTGAACACAACCAAACTGAACTGTTCACATTTTAATCGTGAAAGCATGAAGGCATTCATCACAGAATGACAGTCTTAACATCATGTACTTAGAACAGTATATCTGAAATGTAAAACAGAAAGAGCAACAGCTTCAACACAGAAAGTAGCTTACACAAATACAAACACATTTCTTTAAATGACAATACAAAGTGAACACTTTTAGCGAGCTTTAACCCTCTTCCTGTCTCACAGGTTTGGGGACAGAGGCTCATAGTGTGGTGCGGGCATGCTACAGGTTGTGCGTCTGACGAACGTTCAGGGTGTCTCGCAGCATCAGGTCACGGAGTCGCCAAAGGGCATCTGCCATTGTCTTGTGGGCGCCCTTGCTCTTCAGCCAGTGGGACGGTAGTCTGCTTTCCTGCTCTTTTGTCAGGCGTACATCTTGTTTTTGAGCTGAAAGTGAGTAAATAAGATTAACATTGAAATTTCATTTGTTTACAATCAATTACCTTCTAAATAACTTGTCAACAACTAGAATGGCATGCATACCTCTGCCAAGGCCAGATAGTTCCCTTAAATTCAATCAAGCTGTACAAAATTTCACTTACTAATAGATTTATTACCTAAAATAGTCCCCTAAACATGCTTGATTTTTTTAAATTAAGATCCATTATGTATTCCCATAAAAATGTAATATTAAGGAGAGTTATTTAAAAATTCCTGGATCTTTGTCTCGATCTAAGCAAAAATGTAATGACTTCTTCCCTGAGCCATACCTCATCTTTCCACCAAGCTTTGAGGTTATCCATCCAGTAGATTTAACGTGATTTTGCTTACAAAACAAACCAACCAACAAACAAAAGGACAGGGGTGAAAACATAACTTCCTCCTCAGCGAAGGTAATGTAGTGAAAATAAAACTGACTTAGTGTGTAAAAAAAAAGAACATTCCAATGTATGCGTCTTGGTCTTTAAGGAGTCCATTACACACAGGTATAACCAAAGAATTAAAAATTGATGCTCACGTTACTTGACTGGACAAACTTGACCCAGAAATACGTACATCTCCAGCTATGTCATCATTGCACCATATAGATTTTGTCACTTGCCAAGTACAAAATTACCTGAGAGGGCTTGGTCCCACTTGCTAATGGTGGAGGATTCTGCAGTGAGGCCCTCAATGTATCTGAGGTACGCTTCAGAGTGAAGCAGCCGCTGAGACTTGGCTGGTGGGGACACAAACATTGGGGTGGACGGTTGCTGGAGTGCAGGTTGTCCCATCTGGCCTTGTCCTGGATATGGTGGTGGAGCCTGCTGCCCTGAGCCTATCAAACCCATCTAATGGAAATAATACATGTTATTTCCCTCAATCAGACGAGTTTACACTGCATGGTGTCTCCACCAGTAACTTGATTTACATGCAGCTGTGGTTTGAGTTCAAAACTTGTCACATCATGGTTGTGTATGGCCTGTGGTTTAGCGCTTTGAGCACCAGGTTTGCATTGTATGTAACTGCTCCAGATTTGAAAAACTAGACAATGGATGTAAAACAACTGAAACTGGATTTTCACTTTCAACATAATTTGCAATCTTGTTGAGCCTAGTAGCTTACCTGGGATCCATGAATGTTTCCATGTCCACCCATACCATTGACACCTGTGGCAATATTCAACATGGAGACATAGTCAAAAAGGTGCAGCAGGTCATTTGATACTGGTTTATATTACAAATACACCATTAAAGTGCAATGCTAATCTACATTAAAACAATTAGGAATGCCAATTGTGGATTTATTAATTGAAATATGAGGTTAACCGGTTTCCTCATTGGAGACTGAATTTTTTTTCAATGACACATAACCAACAGGCCTTTACTTGTAATGACCTGGACAAGTAACCAAACCCCAGTTGATGCTATATGCTCTCAACGCAGCAGTCACCCCCTTTCGGACCTCAGCCTATTGGTTCAGGTATCCCCTCCAGCAAGTCAGATTGGTAGACAGGAAGCAACTGTGTGGCAGGTGGGGTGGCTATGACAGCACTCTTATCAAAGTACAGCATTCCATTTAACCCAGGCATAATGGACAGAGATGTCGGGGAAAGACAGCCCCCCCCCATGTGATGTGGTAGTATGCCAGTCAAACTAACCATGCCTTCAACATGGCCCTGCAGGGGCATCAAAGCTAACCTAAATGCCCCTATCACACGCTTTTAGGAAGGGACAACACAAACACAAAACCGCAACATGCATCAGTCAAGCATGCATTAACAGGTTAATATACTGTTTATGCTTTAACTGAATCACCAGATAATTATGATGGAGATTAATGGTAATAAATGCCACACAGAAGAAAATTGCACAATGAAAACTATTTGGTGCACATGCAGAAGCATTAATAATTTTTTGGTTTAAATCCACAAATGGTTAAAAGCAACCATTCCACTTTATATTATGCATTCAGATAATGACACATGGAGTATATTATGATGTTAAAAAACAATCAGGATTTGATTTAATAAATTGTGCAAAAATGATGTTAGAGAAAAAACAACATTGCAAAATCACAAACATGCTGACATGGGTGAGATTAGGAAACTAGAAAAGGTGAATAAATCAAGCAGTATAGCTTCTTATCCAGCCTTCTAGGGTACACTGGGGGTCCATCTGCATCCATGAGGGGTTACCTGACACAAGCGTCATGCTGGGATTTAGCATCCCCATGGTGATTGGGGGAGGCACCACCCCCATCAGTGCCCCTACTGGGGTACCTGCTCTAGGGGACGTCTGATGATGGGCCCTGTCACGCTCCTGCTGCTCGGCCACTTTAGCTGCTCGCTCTGCAACACAGGTTTGATATTTAAACATTGTAGTCTTTACAAAAACTGAATCACGACTTGAACTGATCAGTATGTCTGTTAAGAGTTAGTGAAAGTTCGTCTAACCTTCATACTCTGCTTTCCTGGAACTCTCAAGGTTCCTCCACTCTGTGCCAACAAGGCGGCTCAGCTCCCCGAAGGAGAAGTCTGGGTGCTGGGCTTTGATGACCGCTCGCATCTCACTGCTGAACAGGATGTAACCGCTCATGTTGATCTTCCGCTTTGAGCCTTCCTTCTTTGAAAGACCTTTCATGGATTTTGGTGTAGACTGAAAAGAAAAACACAGAAGCCATTTAGAAAACAATACCAGAAACCATACTGACTTATCAGGAGGCAGTAGCGCAGTCCGTAGCGACTTGGCTTGGGAACCGGTGGGTGGCCGGTTCAAGTCCAGCATGGACGGAAGTTGGAGAGGTGCTAGATCACCTCCTGGGCACCGAACCCCCGAATTGCTCCCGGGGTGCCTTCATGGCTGCCCACTGTTCCGTGTGTGGTCACTGTGTGGATTGTGTTCTGTGTGTGCTCCGTTCACACTGATGGGTTAAATACAGAGGTCAAATTTCCCCATGTTTGCATGCTGTGTGTGGGACCAAAAACAGGAATCTTATCTTTAGGCAGAATTTTCAATCTGTAATGAAATTACAATCCGCCCTGACCTGTGGAGGAGTGTAAGGCATGATATCCATTTCACTAGACAAGGAAGATTGCATCTGAGGAAGAGACTGGTCCCCTAGCTCGCCATCATCATCACCAAGATCCTCCAGCTCCTCATCAGTCATGTCAGCAAACTTAGCCTCCAGTTCCTCTATTTTCTTGTCCAGCAGAGGTGATGGCTCCTTCTGGGGCACGATGAGCTTTCTGTATAAGATAATCAAAAATATTAAGAACAATTTATCAAAAAATCACCCAAGAAATCCCTTCAGAGAAACAGGAAAAATTGTCATAGTGCATCAGAAAAAAGAGGAAATTGCACCCATCCATCAGAGGAGGACAAATGTGTCTTAAGTGCATGTTTACTTAACAGTCCTTTTCAAGTTTATTGTCTTTTTCTTTCCACCTTCCATGTGTGACACACACATTTGATGTACAGGTTGTTCACCTAAAATAGTAGATTTCATCCTCCACCACCTTCCCAGAGAGTGAAAAGCGCTTGAGCCCCTTAAATTTCTTCATCTGCTTCTCACAGTCGATGTAGCGGCTCTCACAAAGCAACACGTTCTCTTCAGGTACTTCAGTTGGCCGGCATGACAGGTAGTCTTTGAAGGATGACACTATACACTTTCCTATGAAACAAAACAATACAACGCAAATCCATGAACTCCTACCATGACACAGTATTCTGTGAATATCCGTTTGTGGTATTCAGTTCAACCTAATATAATGCGCGGAGGCTACCTATGATGCAAGTCATGGGACAAGTCTCCTCCAGGTTGCTAAGGAACACTTCCTTTTTGTAGAACATCTTAGTGGGCTCATGCTCGGTTTCTTCTGGATGAATGAAAATGGGACCAAAGAAGTAGCCGGCTCCATCGCGCATCCACATTTTCTCAATCCTGTTCAATAAATTAATAAAAGTTTTATTAGATACAATTGAAATGAGATAACCTCCGTATATTTGCACACACTGAAATTATAAACTTCTTATATTTGTGATTGATGAGAAGGTGTTTTCATTAGTGTGTTTAAATAGCATTTATTATTTTAATTGAGAAATGTGCTTTTATATATTTATTATAATTTGAACAAATAGTCAACATTCATCAAGTCTAACCTTAATGTTTTCATCCACTTCAGAGGACAACAACCATTGTGATACACTGGAAGCACCGTGAAGCATAAAGGCATTAACTCTACCTGCCCACCCGGTGGCGCACTAGTCCATGAGATCCTATGTAGATGCAGTCTCCCACTTTGAGCCAGAGGTTGTTGTAGCAGAGCTGCTCATAGTACTGACACCCTGGCTCCCCATTGCTCATATCCATTGTAACATCCTCCCTCTCCTGCAGAAACAAAATTGTTTTACTAACAGTATCCTGCAATTTTGAGTGTATTCATTTATATCGAAATAACCTACTGGCAGATATACCTTGTCTACAACACCATCCATCATTTTGCTTTCATCAGCAATCTCTGTTGGTTTCTCCTCTTGTTTGAGGGCAAACATGGACGCCACACGGACTACAGGGAGGGGTACCTCTCTAGGAACAAACCGAACAGAGCTCAGGGGCATCGTCCACATCTTGATCTTCTTGAAGGACTTGGATTTGGCAGAGTAGCGCGACTCACAAACATACACATCCTCTCTCCTGAAGCCTTCTGGGTGAAGTTTGAAGTACTCCTAAAACACACTCCATTAATATTTGGTCAGCATTCACACCACATCCCAAACAAACATAGAGGAAAAAAATCAAGCATTTACCTTCACAAACATGACCACACACTTGCCCAGAATCTTGCTAAGCGGAGCCTTGTTGTAATAGTCGCTTTTAAAGACTTCCTTCTCCAAGAACTTTCTAGTAGCAAGATGAAATGTTTCGTTTGGCCTGTAGAACCAGCAGCCATACAGCCACTTCTCACCTGCATTTGTCAGAGACGGAAAAAACGTACTGAAGATATTGTACATGGAAAAACAAATCTGCAGAATATAAAGAATACTGATTTTCTTATAAAAATTGATTAATTTATGATTCACACGAGGAACTGACCAGTGTCATCCTGCCACAGGCGTTCAATGTAGATGATATGGGGCTGGAGGTTGGGCTCTGCAGGCTCCACATACACATAGTCTCCCACATGGTACATACTGTCCTTAAAGCTGCAGTCCTGACTGTACGTGCGCTGCAGGTTTGACTGCCATGATCCGCCAACAGAGTCCTCCCTCTTCTCCGCTTCTAGGAATTCGCAAAATACCCAGTGAAACAAGGCCCAAGTTTCAGCTGACACAAAGCATGATGGGATAGAATTTCTATGCACTGAGAACTTAAACAAATATTCAACTGCTTACCCCTTTTTTCTTCTTCCCTCTTGATTTTGTCCTCCTCGAACTCCTTGGGTAACTTCTCTTTCTTCTCCTTTTCCACATCACTGTGCAGATGTTTGGAGGTGTAGCTGAGAGCAGGAGACATTAAGATCTCTCCATTCTTACACAGCTCATCTCTGATGCGGATTAGGAACTGCTGCAGCTCCACAGCATCTTCAAAGATCTCAGAGTCGGTCCTGTAATGAACAAAATGTTTAACAATAAGTTTATTTTTCATTTAATATAATCATTTTGCAATATTAATGCTCCAAGGTGATCCAGTGACTGGTTCTGTTTTACACATGATGGTCAACAGTGCCTCACCTATTCAATCGTCTGGCTTTTTCCAACACTTCAAACATGTGATCCTGAAACACGTCCAACCTCTTGTAACGCCCTCTGTCTACATTCTTCCTGATGATATCAAAATTGAGTAGTGGCTTCTCAGGGTTTACCGGATCAAGGGCGGGAATCTCAGCAAGTGAATCACTGTAGCATCGGCCCTCGTCGTCCTGGTGACTGAGCACAGAAACAAAGAGGCTGCGGATAAGTTCCTGGATGAGTCTTGGCACATCAGGCACGTGGGCGTCCTCTCCACCCTCCAGGTCACGCCTCGTCTCTAACAGCACCCTGTGCAGCACCAGAGCGTCGCGGTAAATCAGAGATTCTGGTTCGTTGTAAGTACAGGCGTTGTTGAACATGAGCACCAAGTCCTCTACCAGCGCGTCCACATCTTGGTACTTATTAGCCAACATGTGGCTCTTGATCTTCTCCATGTCCACAGGTTTCTTGATGGCTATGTAGTAATCAGGGAGCTCGGCACGAGATGGCAGCCGCAGGAAGATGGTGCTGAGACGACGGCCCCGCTTATCGGTGTAGTTCTTCACAGCCTCATAAAGCTCATTCAGCTTTTGCTGTAAGGGTGTTAGATACTTGGACTTCTTCAAAGTAATACTATTCTTTCCTACAATCAGATAAAATGTATTTTATATAATTTGTAACCATCATTTCTGTTTTCATTTGCTTGGATATGATTCATATGAAGAAAAACTGGGTGACTAAGTGACTTACTTATTTTCAACTTTGGAGACATTATGTCATCGTCATCAGTCGCTGGCCCAAGATCCCTACGTCTGTCTTTCATAATCTTCTCTAAGATGTCAGCATCATTGTAGACCTTCAACACAACAGAGAGATCTTCATTCATCAGATGATCATTAGGAGACCCTGGTTTTTGTAAAAAATTGTCGTGGACATTAACGTTCTTACATACAGGCTCTCTGGATAATTTCAGGAGATTAAGTCAGTGTATGTCTGAAAGCAGCTTTACAACATAGGGTTTCCATCCATCTTTGCACCAGTCTATCTAATCCACTCAGGAACATTAAGGATTGAAAAACTCAAGCTTACCTGGGAGCCTTCCTCATTGTAGTGCCGTGCATTGCGGAACATCAGCTTCATATCTTCCACCATTGAATCTTCAGTCATGTACTTGTCTGAGCGAATGTTGTGCTCGATGGTCCTGAGGTCCATTGGTTCCAGGATGACCTTGTAGTAGTCGGGGTAGTCCTTTTTCGAGGGCTTGAACATGAAAAGGTCACACAGCCTTCGACCAGTGCTGGCTTCTCTCGCTTCAGTCACCACGGCAAAGAGAGCTTTCATTCGGTTTTTCTTTGTATTCTTCTTGTGACTGGAAATGAAATGAAAGTCAGCTTCCTTCACACAAACACAAAAATCAATTCAATACAGTGAGTTTAGAAAGTAAAATGTGATAAAGTGCACCTTTTTCTTTTTGTACTACTGGTGTCAGACGTGGCAGAGGAGAGCATGCTGTCTCCATCATCATCATCTCTCTGTAAAAGTTCCTTTCTCTTCATCTAGACAAACAACAAATAACATGTAGCTCAAATGGTTACAATGCTTGTGAAAATGGTTCTTGAGAACATGCACACAAAACCAAGATTTCTCAGCAAGTGCATAAATAAAATCGAGCAAAGATGCACAACAGCGACAAGGGGAAGTTGGGACTGACCTGCTGGATGTGCTGGAGCTTGAGCGCACGCTTGTAGATGGAGGAGTGAGGGACATTGTAACGTTTGGCGTTCTCGAACATGAGCGTCACGTCAGAGTCAATGTGCTCCACGCTTTCATATTCATTGTTCTTCATCTTGTTCCTGTGGGGAGTGACGGGCTCTCACATTTGGGAAGGAGGGCACAGAAATACTGTACTGAACAGTGAATGTGTGTGATGCCGTAGGGGTAGAAAATAAAAAAAAGAGAGAATGTTGGTGAAAGAAAAGAAATCGAATCAATGATGAAAACATGAATAACCCTTTCAACCGAAATATCAATAGTAAAGCACCAAAAACTACTTGATGTGACATGTTTAATGTTTCCGGCGGATAAAAAGAAGATCTAAGACGGAATGCTGCATTTGCTTATTAATCTTGAGAACATTTTTTAAGATGTAAACCCAAATACACTATAGTGCTATATTCTACTATGCAAAGAAAATCACACAATGGTTGTAAAATATTATTTAGGACTTGTTACTAAATAAAGCAACATCTCATATAAATAGATGTTAAACCCATGAGTCAATACAATCATTTCTCAGAGGCTCATTTGCTAAACCTTTCCCTTGGGCAGTTCCTTTAAGGTCGACAACAAATAATCTACTAAAGTGTAAAAAATATATGAAAACATATGACCGTGTTAATAATGCTGTAGTTAATGATACCACACAAATATACAAGAATGTTGAAAATTAAACATGTGACAAATATACACATAGATTCATGACAGGTCTCTTAGTGTCATACTTGATCTGGTGGAGACAAATGGGTTGGCTGATCTGGTGGTAGTAGTCCGGGTAGTCCTTCCTGGAGGGCAGCTGCAGGAAGGGTTCAGAGATCAGTTGACCCTGGCTGTTCCTCGCACCTCGCACAGCTTCATACAGCTGGAAGATCGGGTTACTCATGTCCATGTTAGAGGTCATACTCTCGGCCTCAGACTCCCCCTCGTCATAGTGAACAGACCCTGAGAAATACGGAAAGTAGGACACATCTGTCACATTGCAGCAACGCCTCACTGTACAAAGTATTGTAACCATGTTTGATATTGAGATTAAAGATGTACCAGAGAGAATGCCTTCCTCATCACTTTCATACTGAAGAGCCATGGTGATAGCTGAGAGACGGTCTCCTTGGGCTGTCCTTCTATTCCTGAGGACGAGTGACAGCATTACAAAAAATATATATATATCCATATTTTCTTACTTTCTTCCACATTACTGCCAGTGCTTTTTCCTATTTACCTGATGCGAATGCTGGACTTGATTGGTTCTCCATGTTCCATCTCAGACTTCTTTTGTGCAAAAATCTTTTTAATGGTGTTTGCATCCTGGAACATTAGAGTACGTCATAAAGGTCTGTTTCAAATGCATCATATGTACTGTAAAATATATTAACTTACACACTCACCTTAAACACCTGTGACCCAGGCTCATTATAAGTTTTGGCATTCTTCACCAGCAAATCGATGTCTTTAGCCATGACACTGACACTCCTGTAGTTACCCAACTAACAGCAAATACAGCTTTTTAACATTTCATCAACAAAATGTTGTAATATGGGGGAAAATAAAAATGTTATTTAAGATACCTGAATTTTTTGAGCGATGATTTTCAGATCAATTGGTTCCTTGATGATGGCATAATAATCTGGGTATTGCTGAATGAAAAAGGGAAACAACACATCAAAACCAAGTCGCCCATTTCACTGATGGTGTCATACGGAATGTGTTTGTACCATTTTGGAGGGAAGCTTCTGGAACAGCTCGCTGACCAGACGTCCAGTAGGCTCAGTGTAAGACACCACGGTGTCAAGGAGCTGCTCGAGGACCTCTTTCAAACAGGTAGGTGCACTCTGTCATATGTATTCACACAGGTCAGACAAGGAAACACAGTATCATCCTCAGTCACACACTTACGAAGTATACACTGACAAACCACCAAAATTAGCGGTCAGCATAGTTTTACATAACGTCCCCTCAAAATAAACCACTTATATTAAACAAAATAAAAAATGGAGTTCATTATAATTCACTTATACATGTTTACAAAACACAAGAGAGATAAGTGTTATTACCATGGTATAAAGTCAGTGTACAATGTTAAGCTTTCATCCCACTTTGAATAAACAAATTATTTATATATTACTATGCAAATGAATGTAGCAAGGTGCACACTGCACATTGATGGATCTTATTTGCAGTATGAACTGAATGAAATCCTAACAAATGAAAATAAATGTCACCTCATCCTCAGTGGTCCCTGCTGGGTTGTCTTGTGCGTCGTACCCATCATCATCATCATCATCATAATCCCCTCTCTGAACAAATTCATTCTTGGTCCGCAGGTAGAGGTCCCACAGCTTACAGGCTGCCCTGTACTCAGGACTGTCAGACTACACACAAGCAATACGCAGTATATTCATTTAGGTGCATATCCTAAGTCATGTACAAATGCTAAATAGCTGTATGCTCTTTATTAAGACATACACATGCTCTTACTTTACAATATATATTTTTTTTTACCTTGTAATATCTTTTAGCGTTATTAAACAACAGCTGAAAGTCACTGGTGAATTGTTCAACATCATCGTACTCCTCCATCTTTAATTTCTGCTGGATTTTCATCATGTCAATCGGCTGAGACACCACGTGGTAGTAGTCTGGTTGATTCCTGGAAGAATTTGTGAATTGTCTGTGTTAAATAACTTGACAGATATCAAAGAATTTCCAAGATGTGATTATTAGCACATATCTAATGACCGCTTGCCTCTGTCCTCACCTTCGTTTAGGGGCTCTGATGAACAGCTCACACAACATCCGGCCCTGGTCATCCTTGTAATCTCTGATTGTGTTGTACAGTTCATGACATACAGCAATCTGCAAAGTAAGGAACAAAATCTGAAAAATATCCACACCCCTACCTATGTCAACCACTGAATCAATCTATGTATAGTTGAGTATAATTCTGACGATTCACAATACAGGAACTCAAATTTGTAAAATTACAGGATCCACAGTCGGTATGTTTGAGGTCCTTCTCCTCTTTCTCCCAATTGAAGACACTAACGCTGAAGTTTGGCTATCGTCAAGATCTCCTCCACTCACACTGCTAGAAGGGGATGTAGCCCGTCTCCTTTTTAAGGCCATGGCGAACCCTAGAAGTAGAGATAAATACAAGTAAAGTAACAAGTATCATTACATGGAAAATGCACAATAGCTTAGATTGATGCTATAAAATACAGAGCCCAACCAATTTATTCTTTGGCTGATAAAACTAACCCTAACCCCTAAATGAGCCTTTCACAGACATATCAGTATTGTTTATGTTTACCAAAATGAAAACTTTTATTTCAAACAATGTAGAAAAGATTTGAATTTATGTTTACATTTAACGTAAAGAAAATCATGTCTATTTTCTTGATCCAATTTCTATATATTTTGTTGTAGTTATGTTTTTTTGTTTATCGTTGGTTAGGTATTTTAAAAAAAGGTTTATGGTTAAACTGTAAAATATCAAACTTAAGTTACAATTCTTTGTCTAAAGTGTTTGATTTAGGAAATTCTTTACTCCCCAGTATCGGTATTGGATTCTGCCCCAAAAATCCATATCAGTTGGGCTCTGATAAAGTAAACACACTTGCTAAATGTTCCAACAGTATTTAAAGTATTTGTATAAACTACAGAGACTGGATTTTAGTTACACAAGTTGGTGCCACATGCCGCACCCTTTCTGAAGAGTGGTGGTTTTCTTTCCTGGTTGCCCACAGAACAAGGGCTCTAATTTTATACTTAAACCATTTTGATTGTTAAAATGTGACCAAAGAGCAAACATTATACCAGCAGTTAGCTCTCGCAGCACTTGTTTCTCCTCTTGAGTGCTTTGCTTAATGTGTGTTTGTGTGTATGTGTGTCTTTGGCTGTCAGAAGCTGGCTACAGCAAGTATAGCCATACTTTATGGACAAATCATAGTATTAACATTTATGTTTGGGATCTTTTCATATTGTGAACTGTGATAAACAACATTGTTGTCTAAATTAATGCTATCATGCTATCGCTCAGTTCGATTCCTTCCAGGAGGTCTGATTCACATACATGAGGATACCAGCTGAACATGACAGTTCTTACCAGGCAGTGAAAACAGATGGACACTGAGTGAACAGGAAACTGTTACGTGGTTTTGCAGCAGTTATCCTCATAGTGATACTGTGTTTTCATCCCGTCTCTGGTGTTTTGATAAGGTGAACCTTGAGAGTCTGCATCACATGAGCATGATGGACATCTTCTCATAACTTAGTGATGCAGATTAATATCTGCTCCCTCCTATTTAGTATAATACTGAAATGCTTCTATTGTACTTTTTGGTTTAGCTGTCAGCATGTGCGTTAGCCCAACAATCTTCTCTGTCAACAGATCCATGTTGTAATGAACTTGTATATTCAAGTAAGGACAACTGAGGTTTATCGAGTTCATTTCTTTTATCCACCACAGTGGACACCAAATAGAAATTGAGTCATCTTTATCAGACATCTGTGCAGGATATATTCATCAAACTCACATTTATAAAATATTTAGCCATTTATCAAGTCTCTGTCAGTCTCTGCTCATAAAGAGTTTAAAACTACAACTTTCACAGTGAAAAAATCAGTCTTTAAATTCAACAGAAATAATAATTTACCATGATAAATATGGATATGGACAAATATGTGAATCTTTATCATGATGTAATTCAGCTGTAAATACATTGTGATGTTTGGGGTGGGGGGGGGGGGGGGGGGGTTGTCATATTTTATCACAGATAAAGAAATTACTGTAAATCATTATTGTTGTGAATTTGATATCCTAATTAAATATTTAAGTTTAAGACCATTAAATGTCGATTTTGAAAAACTGCTCAACTCACAGCTTCACCCAGCAGCTGGTGTAATGTGGGTTTTTCAGTGTACAGTGTTCGAATCCCTCCAGCTGACTGTCAACACCTGGACTGATGGATTTCTATCAGCAGTACTGACATGTCTGTGGGTGTGACTGACCGCACACAGCAGCGGCAGCGAAGCTAACACACAGACCGGCAGCTGACCACCCACCTGACCGCCTGTCAGTCACTCAGAACGGCCAGGTAGGCAAGCGCGGCGCGGCTAACGTTAGCTCCTTGCACCGTTAGCCTCCAGCATCAGTTAGACACAAAGACATCACCGCAGCAGCCGCGAACGTCGCACAGAGCTGCCGCTAAACACAGCGACGACCCCCGGGGAGAAATGTCGGTGTGACCCGGCGACATGTTTGAGTTCTTACCTTCAGCCGCACGTTACCAGACCCACTAAATATTTACCATCAACAAAACCAATCACTTATCGATTTTATACCCAGACACGGGTGTGAAGCCAGCAACGGTTTAAACCACATATTCCGCCTGAGCGCCTTCACAATAAAAGCCAGTAGGATTATTAACGGAGTTAAAACGTATGATTTGATGGTGTAGTGATCATTTCCCTGCGTGTCCGTTTAACATAAATTAAATTTGAGTACGACGGCGGCAAAACTGTGACGATCTCAATGTTTATAAGTTATATTCACGCCACAGTTTCGAGATAAAAAATAACGACGTCGCTAAAACACACTGAGTGAAACGCACTTCCGGTTAGTTGGTTTTAATTTGACTGTCTGCCATGGTGAGGAAGAAGAGGAGAAAAGAACAGACAGTCTACTCTTCGTCACAAAACAGCTTCTCACTGATCTTATGGTTTCTGCTGGGTTTGGTTAAAAGTGTGTAAGATCTATATGAAAGGGATCTATCGGCAGAAATTAAATATAAATGATGTCACTGCGCTGCCAGACTGTCACCATGACTACCTATGCCTACCTTTATTTGATTTTAGATTTTTACATGTATTTCTAGTTTTCGATTTTAAGTATAATTTTTGCACTGTTTTCAAAGTTTTTAAATACACTTGCATCTATATATCTATCTTTCTAACTATGTATCTATCTATCTGTATATATCTCTATGTATCTATGTATCTGTATATACTGTATCTCTATGTATCTATCTATATATCTTTAAAATGATCAGTTTGTGTTTCATCTAAATTGTATGAATTGTGGTTTTCTTTACCCTAGAATGGGCCTTTTATATTTAAATCCTTTATATTTACATCGGGAGTGGGTCCTCTCTATGGAGGCTGCCATATTTTTTACAGTAGCCCAGAGTGGACAAACTAAACATCTTGAGTTTTTATGACAAGTGAAGGTTCTCTATCATGTTTGGAAGGGGAGGGTGAGGTGAGGTGAGAGGTGTTCAGCTGCAACATGCAACTTCATCACTAAATCCTACACACTGAACCTTCAGGGGAATAGCAGGGTTAGTTGTGTTAAACTGGGAGAACGTAATAAAATATCAATGACAGTGGGCAGGGTAGAAGATGGAGACTTGAATTTTAAGGATTTCATCAATTATGAAACACACTGAAGAAGACGTGTTAAAGAGATACATAAAAATATTTTGTCCACCCTAAAAAAAAGATTAAACGTTGCCACTCCTACAGTTTCCAGCAGGTTATACCACATTTCTGAGCTATGACCAACTGTATTAATGATAATGAGTGTACTTTATGAACAAGTGTCACAGCAGCACAATAAACAGAGGAGGGGACCTGAGTGTCATTTACCATCAGGAAAATGTAGGTCAAGCA
This sequence comes from Paralichthys olivaceus, assembly GCF_024713975.1. Lineage (NCBI taxonomy): Eukaryota > Metazoa > Chordata > Actinopteri > Pleuronectiformes > Paralichthyidae > Paralichthys > Paralichthys olivaceus. Next base: position 17,687,989 of record NC_091094.1, read on the forward strand.
ATCGAGTGATACAGACCAAGTGAAAAGTAAAATAGCATTCAGTGTGTGTGTGTGTGTGTGTGTGTGTGTGTGTGTGTGTGTGTGTGTGTGTGTGTGTGGTAGGAGGCGCTAATGCTCATTTTTCCATATAACGTGGGGACAAAAAGACGAAGAGCATAGAAGAAGAGAAAGACCCGGAACAGGAAGTGCATGTTCACCGGCCCCATGTGTGGCTGTTCACTCGTTCATTCGTTTGTTTTTCGAAGCGGCAACTGTAGCAACAATTGACACTTTTCATTCTCATCATCATCTCATCGGATAAATTGGTTCTGAAACTCACCGGAGACGGACACTGATCTGCCTACTCCAGAGGAAACCTTGGCGCTAGTTAGCTGACGCAGGACTCGCGCTAAAGTTGTTTGCCTAACCACCACAAGTGCAGCTCGGTATCTGGATGAAAAGCGCGGTGGACACAAGCATGGTGAAGGAGAACCGGTGGAACATCCCTCCTAACGCCCCAGCGTGCATGGAGAAGCATCTTTGCGCAGCGCAGTACAGAGCAGGTAGGCTAACAACAGGGCTGAAGGTTGCACAGGGAAACACGTGTTGACGCTGTTAGTGTCACTGTTTACTGACCTGCACGGATCTGCTGCTACATTTAAACAACGTGCAATAGGAAAAAAAATGCTGCATGTAGATTTATTGCTGAAGCCGGAGCCCATGCTTCAGCTCAGCAAGGCTCTTTACTTCAGTGCATGTGGCTGGATGACCAGTAAACATGTCAAATAAATAGAGATTTGATGCTTAAATGTGTTGTTTTTCTGCCTGGTGCTCCTTTCAGATGGCAGCCTGCTGCTTGGTGCCTCCAGCCTCTCTGGAAGGAGCTGGCAGGGATCAGTGTGGATCTACAGTGACCCCGAGAAGGCCCCCAACGAGGGGTTCTGCAAAGCTGGTGTGCAGACTGAGGCTGGGGTCACGGATGTCAAGTGGGTGACGGAGAAGGGTGTTGTTGTTGCATCAGACTCAGGTGAGACGCACTTTCACAGCGGTTCTACTGTATGAATCAAGTGTTCGTCCTGAATCCACCTTTACACGGTTACATGGACTTGTTTGACTGTGCAGGTGCCTTGGAGCTGTGGGAGCTGGCGGAAGACGAGGGTCTGCTTGTGAATCGCTTCACCAAACATGAGCACGATGACATTGTCACCACAGTCAGTCCCATAACTGGAACAAACAGTGCTGTCACTGGCAGCATGGACTGCAGGTAAAATACTCCTGAATTAAACTGGATTATTTTCAATTTGGTTGGATTACACAAAAAGTACGAAACCACTTTGCATGGACTAGGGAGGAGAATTTTCTGTAGTTTCTCAAGAAATAATGTATGGATCTTATTTATATGGCTATCTTTCAATTTGTGGTAGTTTGGTTCAGATTTATAGACTTCAGTAATATTTAGTTTTGTTGTTTTGATGTGTGCTCTCGGAACAAGTCACATTGTAGTTACATTGTTTTCATCCCACTCTCACCTCAGTGCATCCTTTTTCATTTTCTTTTCTACAGAATCAAAGTATGGGATCTCAGTCAAGAGACAGTTGTCACCACCTACAATGGTAAGAGAATATCTCAAAAATATCTTAATAAGAAGATCTGAATTAGTTTATCACTTAGTAGATAAAGTGTGGCTATTGTTTCCTTTTCTCAAACTATTGCACTTAGTTAGATAAAGACAATACAAGATGCATGCACACATGTTTGTGTATGCACTTCAGTGGAGGTTAAAATATTCTGTTATTGAAGTAATGTGTAAGTGGTCTACACTCTTGGCAAATGTGGTTTTGACATGTCAGCATTAACAAAAGACTCAATAATGGAATCTTTGTCTATTTTTTTCCTTTAGTTCACACACAGCCGGTCAGATGTGTCGCCTGCAGTCCCACAGAAGAGTCTCTCTTCATCTCCTGTGGTCAAGTAAGATTCTGATCAAACACTGAATTGGGATCACGTTTTGAAATGAGTTTCATCATTGTTGCAACTAATACTGACTATTGCTGAGAAGCTATTATTTTAAAACTATGGTGTCTTTTATAGGGTAAAATAACTGTAAGACTCTATACTGTATACTCTTCCCCTTTTATATATTGTACCTGTCTTTACTTGTCAGTTTTGTGGTTGTTCGAGTGTTTGTTGTGTTTTTGTTTGTCTGTTGTGTTTATTTGTCTATTCACAGCAGTGATAAAGTTGGATTAACTGTAAAGGAGCATGTAGAGAAGACATTCGATTTTCCCTACCGGGATTAATAAAGTATTTCTGATTCTGATAAGATTATACTAGTCTGCATTCAAGCTTACCTTGTTTTTATCCTCCTTCCATCAGGATGGGCGTGTACTGATGTGGGACAGGAGGAAGCCAGACAAACCTGCATCAAGAATCGGTGAGTCAGTCGAGGAAGCTACTCTGGTGGTTTATCTGGTTGATTTAATTCAACCATAATATAATAGTGTTTATGGATAATTTCACCATGTCAAGATAGAATAATTCCTATAATTGCTTGGTTTTTGTCACAGAGATTGAGGCCCCCAGCTGCTCCCCCACCATTGTAGCTTGGCACCCCCACCACAGAAGCACCATTGCTTTTGGTAAGGCTCAGCAGGAGATCACTGGTTGAGAGAAACATTAAAGTGGCAGTCCCTGCATTTTCATCACGTTTATTGTGTCGTAGGTGATGAGCTGGGTAGAGTAACGGTGAAGGATTTCCAGGGAACACAAGTGGCGCGGGTAGTGAGCGTTCACAGCCGCAGAGTTAATGCGCTCGCCTTCTCCACACACAGGTCAATCTTAATTCTTCAAATATTTCACTTCTTTCTCACATTGCATTGATCATGTTGTAGTTCCTCTGCTAAACTGTTAGTTTTCCTTTTATATTCCAGTGACCCCATGCTTGCCACAGTTAGTGATGACTGCTCCCTTGCTGTTTTGAACTCTGACCTGCAAGAGATGTGAGTCTTTGCACTTGATACTATAATCGACTGATTCTCCTGTACCCTTTTAAATAGACTAATCATACATCCTTCTTCTGTAGGCTGAAAGATCGGCGACACAAGGACTTTGCCAAAGGTGTGAGCTGGCACCACGGTGGCTCTGACACCCTCACAACCGTGGGCTGGGATCATCTTGTGCTTCACCACACAGTGGTTCCTGCTTCCGGACCTCCCAACTCCTCCTCCTAGAGCCAACACATGGTCACATATCCTGGAGGAGCATGATCGAAAGTCACTATACTCGCCCCCTATTTATCAGGGGTGTATCTAAAAAGTTTAAACTAATATGAGAGGAATGATGGGTTGACGTGCTTGATTGTCATCCAGTACTCCAGATATGTGCAAAATATTTGGCCTCGGTGCATTACCACTCTTTTCTGTCAACGTCTCACTCTCTTTCTCTCTCTGTCTCCATTTCGTTCTAGTATTTTCATTCATCTGTAATTACACTTGAAGCAACCCATTTGTAATGCATAATTTTACATTAAAGGTAACTTGATGTTGTGATGGCAAGAATCTTTTGGTTTCCTGGAATCTACTCTATCGACAACCACAAGACTATATGAAGAAAGTGTTTGGAAGGATTGGGGATGAAAAGTGTCTATACAAACCATCAGCATATGCTCTATATTGTCTCATTTTTCAAGCATTTTCACTCTTAACCATGACCTTACAATTGTTGCTGTCATTAATGGTTATTTCCTATGTGACTACAAATGTAATAGGGTCAATATTGTTGCACTCTTGGTCGTATATTATATTTTTATACAGCATATTTATTAGATAGTGTTAAGCACCTCATTTCACGAGCAAATTTGAACACAGACTGAGATCTATAAAGCCCCTTAATCTTAAAAAATCTTGCAAAGCCTATGATTTCTGGGAAAAAGAACATTATAAAAATGTAATCTTTGAGCTTTCTCTCTTTCCCCTGATTTATACAAAGGACAGTGCAACTATCGTGCCCCTTTGTTTACAAAAAAAATAAAAGCATTGTGTGCACACTCAAACACAGTGTTCACTCCAAGTTCCTTCGTCTTATTGGCTTTGTTGTTTTTTACTTTTAAATGAGGCTTTTGTTCTGTAGCTGTTGCCTACAAAAGAAAAGCCTGATTTCTGGTTTGTCTTCTACTTAACTGATGATCTATAGGTAACAAAGATTTAACAAGAAAAAGAAACATTGACAGCAAAACAATTTGTAACTTTTTCACTCAAAAACTTTACATTGTACACAAAAAACTCAAGGATGTTTTTTAAGACAGGGAATTACTGCATGAATAAAATAAAGAAATAGCTTGGCAACATTTCATGTAGATGAATAACTAATTTACTTCATGACCAATATATCTTAAATATTTTTGATTACGTAACCTCAACATGCAGAGTGGGGTCCATAGGTTTTCAACCTCACTGTTTATTCAGCATTTCACAATATCTAAGTTCTACATTAATCGAATACAAACATGTACAAGAATAACACACAATATAAAACAGATATTTAACCATAGCAAATAACATTTATACAAATGTAAGAACATCAACCCAATGAGAAACAATCCTACTGAGAGATCAGCATGCTCCGACACTCACTCAGCTTTGCTCCAGTGGATCTATGTAATTTACATGTAACAGTGGAAGAACATTGCACTTATCGGATATGCAATTACTGCGCAAGCCACAATAATTCTGTTGTACATTATTATTGTATTTTACAATCAGGAATCTCAAATCTATGAATGATTTATTGAATTTACTGTATAACGTAGATTTAAGTTTAAAGCAGTGAATAACTTAAGCATTAAGCATTTTGTTAATAGATTTTTCTCATACTATGTATATTACCCATAAGGCATAGAGATTTATTGTATGACAGTGACACTGTGTCCTTTGAAAATTGAGTAATACTTATAGATAACATCTTTCATAACTGAGCAGACATACTCGAAACTATTAAGAGACATTCTGAACATATTTACCGAACACATTCATGTCACTCATTTGATCAAAGTGCTTTTTCCCCATTGTACAAACTCCTGCTAATGCAAAATCACATTATATATTCACATGTAATGGTTATTGCATTAATGTGTCTAATTTCTACATATTTTGAAGATTCCTATTTAAAAATGGGGGTGATAGGCTGTTTGGTTCCAGGCCGAACTGTAAAGGTCATACCATACTGATGTTTTGATCGTCCATTACTGAAAAAGAAAAAGACATTTGGGATTATGAGTTGCTTCTGCACCTAAATATTGGGCATCAAGTTAAAAAGAGAATGCTTCAGGATTAAGCACTAGAGGTCTTACCTGGTGGGAACTTTCAGCGAGGAGGTCTCCTGATACTTTTTGGTCACTTTATTCTGTAATTCCTGCATGTCTAATGTTGCTGTTTTGTTGACTACGGGGTTACTCTTGCTCTGCAGAGTGGCTCTGGGAACAACAGGGATTTTATTGTACTCATCAGACAGGGGGGCGCCCCAGTCATCAGAACTGGATTCTGCCTCTGTCGTTGGGGCCATTTTGTGGTCCATTTCCGACATCTTCTTTTGTAAGATGCTCAGGAGTGTGGCCTGACTGGGAGAAAGACTGGACGGTGGCTGAGTAGGGACCACTTGGGGTTTTGGTTTGACATCAATGTTAGGAGGTGGGAGTTTTGGAGCTACTGGGGGTGCAGGTTTTGAAAAAGGGGGTAGAACTGGAGCTGGAGGAGGGAGGTTCACGGGTGGTGCTGGTAGCTTTTTCATAGGAGGGAGGCTCACGGGTGGTGCTGGTAGCTTTTTCATAGGAGGCTCAGGTGGAGGGATGGAAGGATGAGGCTCCATAAACACTTCTAAATCATCAAACTCTGGAGGAGGAGGGAGTAATGGCAAACCTAACTCCACTTGATTAACCTCAGGTTGTGCAGATCGAGTTTTAGGGAGTGTTTGCTCTCCATTGTGTTTCAGCCCAACCTGGTCGGTTGCTCGTGCGTTTGCAGCTGCTGTGATCCTATTTAGAGCTGGACTGGTAGAGTGCACCTGATCCCTGACCAATGCAAGGCTGCTAGATTTTTCAGGAGGTTTCGTTTTTTGTTCAATCGGAATGGCAGACTCTAGCCTGTCCTCTAGTCTTTCTTGAGATGTAAGAGAAGAGGATGAGCTTGACCTTGGGATGACAACAAAGGAATTGGGACTTGAGTCGATTGGGTAAATGCTTGTGCTCGGTTGCTCATTGTTCTTGGCACTGTTTTCCCGTGACAGAGAATGGGTTGGTCTGTGTTTCTCTCTTTCTTTGGCTGCCATTAAAAGAGCCAGGGGGGACGCTGCAGGTCCTTCTCGTGCCCCATTTGTTTCACTACTCTTCAGATTGCGCAGTTTTCGATCTAATAAGGGACTAAATCTATGACCTTGACTTGGAGATTCTTCCAATGTGTCCTTGCTAGTCTTTGAATACACATGAGAACTGTTCACTTTCAGAAGCTGTGGTGACGTCCGAGGGAGAGTCTGGAGAGGTTTGGTTACTATCGTCTGTGCAGAAACTATCCCTTTTTTAGTCTCCTTGTTTGATGCAGGAAGGGACGGTGGAGGAAGGGACGATGGAGGAAGGGACGATGGAGGAAGGGACGATGGAGAGGGCTGCGTAGTTTGTAAGTTCTCCTTAGACGCCTGTGCTTCTCTGGAAACCGGTGTAGTTGGTGTAGAGACTTTCCTATCCACCTGGGCACGCACTGGGGCAGACTTAACAGAGCCAGATTCTTCCAGGAGTAACATCTGCTTGGGTCTCTGGTCATGACCGTTATACCCGCTGAGAATTGAGTGCTGAGGAACAGTGAAAAGCTTTGCTGTGTTTTGGGGATTAAAGGTGGAACGTGTGGGTGTCTGCTCAGGGGGAGGTGGGGCAGGAGTCTGTGGCGGGAGGTCAAGGTTGGAGATGGAGGACAGTCTAATGGGCTTTGGAGGTGGTGGCTTCAAAGTTTTGTGTTGCTTTTCAGGGGGCTGCGCAGGGGCAAAGTTTGGAGGCTCAGGAATTTTGGCTGGTGGTGAACTTAGAAAGGATGAGGCAGAGCCAGAAGAGCAAGTAGATGGAGGCTTTGGTGGAGCCATTGGTGGTGGTTTTAAAACAGCGAAATCCTCCTCCATAGAAGGTGTCAGTGGAGTCGGTTTTGGTGCGTAGAGGTCCAGACTGTTAAGGTCACCCATGAAGTCTGGGGGAGGAGGGATAAAGGTCCCTGGAGGAGGTGGTGGTGCAATAGAGGGAGGAGGTGGAACAAATATTTCCCCCTCCACGAGGTCAGGCATAGATATAACAGATCCATTGGACAACCTATCTTCCCCCACTGTGAAAGAAGAGAGAGATCTGATTAAATGTCAGCATTGCTGGAGAACTTCAGTGATTAACATGTGCCTCTACCCGAAGTTTAGATTTACATACAAGTATTAAGAACTAAGTAAGATACATTTAATATGTCAACATGATAAATACAATAAAGAAATACATCGAAATTCCTACAATGACTCTGGATACAAGGATCACTTGTCTGTAGCAATTCTAATAAAAGTAGAATCTTAAATTCGCTGAAAAACAAGTATAAAGCCTGATTAACAAGTACGATAAGAATCTCACTTAAATTCAGTTGCTTACACCTCAAATTAAATGAAACAAAATCCACTTCTTTCAGAAATTCCCACACTCCCATTATGTAAATATGCTTGCCAGCCAGTAAAGCTATTCCAGAATTCAGGGGGATTATTGAGAAATTCCCTGGGTAAACATTTACCTGCTCCACATTTTAAAGCCTTTATGTAGCCATTCTGTTTGATGTGATCGAGCAACTGACTCCGAGTTGTGGCACCACAAACTGTCTGGCTCTTCCAGAGTGTATGTCAAAGATTCCTAAACCTAAAGTACATATCGGGTTGTAGGACGCTCACCTGAGCCATTGGCCTTTAGACCATTGACAGGGGGAAGGAGAGGGACTTTGGGTGTTGGGACAGCAAACCCTTGAAAACTATCAGATGACTGTGAGGGGGAAACGGAAACACAAGAAACAAAGCACAGTTCAAGAACAGATAAAACAAACTCTTTGTAAAACTTTGTGGAGGAACTGAAAAGAGATTTTTTTTTTTACTACTCAGTCCTGGAGTGAACAAACCAGTTTTCAGCTACTGCTGAGCTCAATGTTCCCTGAAAGCTGGTTAGAACATACAATACTCATTACATCATTAGTATCAATAGAAAAAAAGTTGCTTCTGAATCATTACATTTTTTCTATGCATGAGCCCGAGTGTACAGCAGTTCACAGCCCTTTTAACAAATAGTTTTAAATTAAACCTGTAAAAATAAGCATTGCACTGAAGACAATACAATATAATCTAACTAGTGTTTCACAGTGTGTGCATTTTTTATATGTTTTAATGCTAATTTCCAGGATTCGTCACAATGAAAGCAGAGGTCACACATTATTAAGCAATATTTTTTTCTACATCACACTTTCACATACCATGCTCATGATGAGTACTGGGTGAATCAGAGGATACACCTATTATTCATCATGTTGTCTAGTGTTAAGTAGGCCTGGCTGAGATAATGTTAGGTTGTCACTTAGATATGTGTCCATGTGTGTGTGTTTGTGTGCATCTCAGAGTTCCAAATGAGGGAGAGAGCGATGGAGAGATTTCCTGTTTTAACAGCAGCAACGCCATCAATGGCAAACACACTGTGTTGACACAATACAAGTCCATGAGATTTAACAGGGTATTTGCCCTTCAAAGGACAGAAAATCATTTCAACAGCACAACATCTTTTACTGCGGTGACTCTTGGTTCTAATCTGTCGTTGGCCCTTTGATTCATATACTTATACAATAACAAAGCATTAATCTCACACTAGTTTCACTTTAAGATACTGTCAAATCGAATAGGCTGGTGATGATATAATGATAGGGACATAATAATGTAAAGTAACTCGAATTCCAAATAAAAACTGTTCTCGTGCAATCACACTTTCCAAAAACGTTTCAGGTAAGTCAGTTGGATGTTTAACTGACATTAAACATAGACTTATAACTACTCCCTCTTTCCTTTAAATCAAAGTATAATTCTTGTAAAAGTATTTACACTGCACCTCAGGCCGAGGGTGTGTCACTAAAGATGGCTTATGATCCAGTTTGATTTCATCTGTTTGTTCCTTGTGTAATGACTCACATTCATCTGTCGCAGCAGACTTAAGCTGTCCTGCCCATGTGCTGCTGGGTGTGCCACATCCAGCACATGCCACAGACACATTCACTGAACACTCCCAACTGAGGTGTGTGAACCGGGGCAGGGAGACGAGCTCTTTGTTTATATCTGCACCATCATGGTGTTGTGAGTGAAGGTAAATCCATGCAAACCACATAAAAGCTTCCATGTTAGCAGGTGCACAGCATCTTAATACCCTTGTGATACACAGTGTGGGAAGTGAAATTACAAATATCACAGTATAAAGATACTGTGTTACAAAATAAACACTTTCATTCAAATTTAGCATCAGCTTAATGCACTGGGCTGTTTCAACAGCAAAGGATCTTATAATGCTGTAGAATACCCCCCATGATTGTTCTTCTGTACAACTGACACTACTGCTACTACACACTAAATTGGGTACAAATTCCTAATATAGGTTCAAAGTTTAGGAATAACTGGTTTAATCTTTAACAATGTGCTTTATTTCACCAGCTTATAATATACTGTAATGCAAAACCCTCATCTGATAAAAAAAAAAAAATTGCTATAACCATCTGGTCAAGTAAAATATTGAAAGAGGAGTAGACGTGATAAGCAGCAATACATGGAAACACTCCTGTAGACTACAGGTAACTCAAACTCATACCTGAGTGCAGTACTTAAAGGTAAAGATGCTGAGATATGTTCTCCCTCTTTCAATCATTGTCAGTGACTTTAGTTGTTTCTGTTAAATATTTTAATGACGTACTAACTTGCTATTATTATTTAGTCCATTTCCTAATTTAAATGTTCCATTTTTAAACTTTTATCAATGATTCTTGCTTTTGAAATATTATTTCACTATTTCCTATGCTGCACCATGAACTGCAGAACAGCAGACCAACATGATAATATCATTGTATGGTACACCAGTCACTACCATATTCCATATATTTCGAAGAAACAGTGCAGTTCTGCTGATGCCTTAAGGTTAAGGTACCTTAAGGTAAGTATTCTGTACATTGGTAAACCACATACAGACAGACACATATCCAAATTCAACATAAGAGACTCTGATAAATGTGAATATCTACAGTATATGGACCACATTTACTTCACTGGAGTACTCACAGCGTGATGCTTGACTGTGGGTCTGGCCCGCACACTGGCAGTCCCTGACTCAGGGATCGCTGGTGAGGACAGCACCAACTCCACATTGTCTGAGGAAATAGAAAAATCTGAGCATTATTATCCAATGTCAGACATCAAAGCAAGTTTCGACGGATCATTTTAGCAGTTTCTGTTCAAAGCACCGTGAATCATTTGGTGAGAAAGGACATATGATGGGGGCAGTAACCCGTGGTAACCCTTCAAAACTGCTTTTTACTGTCCAACTGTGCATTGTCCTCTAGGATTAGTACATTCTGCTCATTGTGCACGTAATGACATACCAGAGTGGACTCTTAGAGGCTGTCAGTCAAGATAATAATCTACCGTGTTATCTCATGTGCTGTTATGGCTTTGTTGTTGACGATTGAATTGTTATTAGTTACACAGGTGAAATCTTTATTCACATTCCACTATTGTGTTGAAGAGAAACCTCAATTACAAGTGAACGCAACTACAGAAACGCAACTTGTAGAATATACAACAATGATGTCCAAATAGAAATAGTGCCTGTTGAGAAGCTTCACTCATTCAACATTGACTTAAAGGAATTAATGTAGATTTTTGGTAAATTAGTAAATACTAGTTATTTTCATTTTCAATCTTCATGAACTGAATTCTATATAGTTGAATTTTGTTTAAAATAAAATGCATCACTTGACAGCTTAACAGCGATATTCCAATGCATTTAATATAGTAAACATTCATATTATAATTTAAAGTTAACATATTTAGACATTGTACTGATATATATATATATATATATATATATATATATATACATTCTTAACACATTTATGCTTTGTTAATATGTTCATATGTTGTACTGATATCTATATATTGTTAACATTGTGCTAAAAGACATGTTAACTGATAAAATCCGAGGTTACTGAGGTTGGTTGGAGACATTGAGAAGTCACACATTCCTTTGCTGTCTCCAGCGTCGCTCATGTTGTTTGTTCAATCAGTGACACATGAAAGACGTTTGTCACTGAGAGTCACTTAGTCTACACGTTCTGTCAGCCTTTACTTTTATAATGTCAGAATAAAGAGCAACCAAAGGGCTT